>NC_061528.1:14500000-14800000 GCF_022379125.1 Scophthalmus maximus | reverse complement strand
ACTGACTAACAAGAGAAAGGTAAACATGTAGGAACTCGCACTGCGATTCATCGCTGCAAACACGACCCAACCTATCTTTGATTTCTCTGTAATGCTGTTTGTGGTGTATGTACTGAATTAAATATATTTGGAGTTTGGACTTTAGGTAGAACTTAACAAATAGCTTTGAACTCTGGATAGTTGTGCTTTTTGACATTTGATATCACTCAAGAACACATAATGTGTTTCAGCTCTGCCTCTTACTGTACAAATATGGCACAAGTTGCACTGGGGGGGCTTTGGCGCTTAGCGCCCCTTGACCTCAGCAGAACTCTTCTGAGAGGAGAGAGACTTTCTCGGAAAAATGTAGTGAAACGCAACCCGCTCTGGGTGTGAGGCCTAACATCCGAACAAGGGGTCCATCCAGGGAAATCTGGGAAATGTTTGCCTGTTTGCAAAGAAAAACGTGGGGGGCAGGACATCCCCTCAGCTGCATGAAGAGTTGTTGGAACAAGGTATGTAGTTCATCTTACCAGCGGTGTGGCTGGGGATGTGAGCTGCTGGGAACCAGCAGAAGGAGTGGGCCAGTCGAGTTTCTGCAGTGATTTGATCCAAGCCAATGACCTCATACAGAGGAGAGATTGGTTTGTCTCACTCATTCGATCTACTTTGTTGTGATGAGTCCAAGTACGCCTGTCATTCAGATCGGTTCTATTAGCTCTTTATTCGTGAAGTCACTACCATGACTACCTGGGTCACCTGGTCCCGGACCTCCACAAGCCCTCGGGCATCATTCGCCTACTGGGCATGACGCTCCACTGGGACCTGGGACCTGGGACCGTTGTGGCCACACGAACAGAAGTCGCGTGTGTATTGCGTGTGTCGGAGGAGCTCACCTGACTACTTTCTTCGGGGCGGTCTGCTGGACCTGCTTGTACGGGACGATCCGCGGCTCGAAGTCCTCCTCGGGCTCCGCGTCGTTGAGGCTGGAAATGGAGTTGGGCTTCCTGGCCCCCCTGAGCTGTCCATCCCGACCCGGGGTCACGTCGTCGCCCTCCCTCGCGTCCAGGTGACACGCGTCCTCCGTCCAGTTCACGCTCAGCAGACTCAGCGTGAAGCCCAGGGAAATGCCGACGATCACCGGGCCGACCGACCGCAGCACGGACATGAGCGCCGAGAACCTCATCTTTGCGCGCCGGGGGCTCCTTCTCTCCGACGGTCCTGCGCCGCTTCGGGAAGAGAGAAAAAACCCACCGCGTCAAGAAGCCGCCCCTGGTCCGAGACAAGTCCACTGGACATCAAGCCCCGCAGCGAAGCAGGCGTATCCACTTTCCACTCGAGGAAAAGAAGAAGGTTCCTCCTTAAAATTCACGCAGGCTTCTTACGTGTCAGTGCGGCGGCCGCCAGGCTCCGCCCCCCGGCCAGACGTCGGCGTGACGACAGAGGTGTAGTTCCGGCCTGCGTGGAGGAAAACATGGCGGAGGGATATTGATACGTGGAAATGTGCACTGGAACGCAACCACAGTCCCCGTGTCCTTCCGAGGCCTACGTTGGTTTATACAGGCCAGGTTTTCACCATTCCTGCTCTTTATTCTTTTTATGAAATGAAAAATGTCAAACCATCAAAAACACATCTATAGTCACCTGCATATTTTAAGTATTTGTACTTTACTTGAGTAACCTACTTTACATCATAGACCTACTTTTTCCCCAATACACATCAGGGAGCATTTTAATCCACTACACATATTTGAGAGCTTTTGTGACTTTACAAATTAAGATTTCATCTTCACTATATACAGACTTGTGAATTATCATGCACCGTTTAACTCTACCAACAGGACATGACATGCTTAAAATGAACTCCACGTTGACCAATAAAACATGACTTTGATATTGCAGCAGCAACATATACAGGTCAATGACCATTTTTACCATTAAGCACTTTTTTAATACTTAAATGTTTCCATCTTCAATTCATGGCATTACATTTAGAACTTTAACAAAATTACTTGTACTTAAGTGAAAGTTGTGACTACTTTCTCAACCACTGGGGAAAGGCTTGCACCTTGACGCCTTCGTGAATGAACACAGGAGCACCTGCACTAACAGCCACCCACACCACAGCAGATACTTTGACCCTGTATTACCACTGGACACAGATGCTGTAAACTGATAATGATGCACCCTTTAATACAGTTCAGAGTTCATGCTATTTTTTTCCCCCAATCTAATTGTACTTTTCTACACTTGGAATATGCAACAATTTAAACTGACGCACCTTAGGGTCTTGTCATCCTATAGCATTCTAACATAGCAGCCTTTTACTGTACTTTTTTTTCTCATTCCTTAAAATATATAACATTGTAACTACTGTCTGTCTCCCCCGTCACTGTCAATAGTGATTTGCACTTTCTTTGTTCTACATTAAACAGTACAACCATTGTTTTCTCTTATGTTAACTGTGAGTTTAAGTTAAGACAATACTTTATTCATCGTGAAGGAAATGTTTGTGCCAAAGAAGCTTAGCAGACATACTGTAAACACAGATGTTTATATATAAATATATATACTATCTACAAATACATGGAAAAATAAAATAAAAAAAGAAATAAACTATAACTATATATAACTTATTGGTGGTGCAAATGTTAGTAAGTGTAACTTCAGCTTGCCAGAGAGTTTCCCAGAGTCTGCTGCTACTCCATGTGCATTTCAGTGATGAACTTTCAGCTCGCTGTTCTCAATCAGCCTCTGTGTTATTCACATAGGTGTCAGGGCCAGTGTGCTTTATGGTCTTCTTCGTCGATACTTCAAAGGCATCTTTCTGAGTCCTTCTTTTAAAACCCGCTGCTTCTGATCTCACCCAGTTCACTGCGTGAGCCCCTGATCCACACAGACCATACACAGCAGAATAAGACAACTCCTCATTATGCCTTGACGGGTCTCCAGATGGGCACATTTGCAGAGTTGGCGTGTTTTTACACTGTCTATTCAGTTCAGATTCACTAATTGAACTGTTTGTGATTGGCAGTTTGAACAAGATTAAAGGAGGTGAATCAATATGGCCTTTCTGCTGGTGAGAGGCTACTACAATCTGATGAGGTACTTCCTTTGTATGCTATACATGAAGTCACAGCTGTGCACTTATAGTGCCTACGCAGTTGAACATGAGTTAACAAGGACGCCCTAAAAATTCTTATTTTTCTAAATGGAAATTCAGAAAATAACAAGCCTGATATAAGTGACTAAGTGATTAATTATATTCTTGATTATCTTTAGAACTTTTTCAGCTGTTTTTGTTGTTGTTTTTTCGCCCATTTATTCAGGCACACAGTTAATCTCTGTTCTCTTGTGCCCTCTAGTGGTAACAAAAACGACTACCACGATTTATCTCAATTTGGATCATTTAAGGCCATTCGGAATTATGAAATGTGATCAGATGTTACGGTCATTTACATTTGCTCACATGCATGAATGCATACATTAGTAAAATCAATGTGTCTTACTAGATAATTAATAGTTTTCAATATTGTATAGCAGTAAAACGTGAAATAGTCAAATGATGCTGAGCAATTGTTTGTGACACTGAAAACGACATTTCATTACAGATCCTTGCCACACACTTGTAGGTGTCGACTATTGCTGTTGTGAAACTTAACTACTTAAGAATGTGCACCGGAGGTTTCAAGCTCTTTTAATGTTGTAGGTGATTTGTGAATTGTGTTGTTTGGTTTTGAAAATGACGTGCTGATGATGGTTTTCTTTATTGTAGAGCTCTTGGTAGAAGGCTATTGTTTGAAAATGTATGTATTATGGATACATAATATGGTTGGTGGCTTGTTATACTGTAGTTCAAAGCAAACGGGGAAAAAATAAAAGGAAAATGATTAATTGAACAATTCATTCACTCACTACATGCCTGTCCACACACACACACACACACACACACCAGGCTCTTGGAGACATATTCAACTATTTTCTTAATGAGAAGTTGAATAAAGGTTCATTCTTTCTGGTAAGAAGGAAGTTGGCGTCTCCCTCTCTGCTGTCTCCTACGATTAGCGTGTACAGTGAATGCACCAGTCTAGGTGTCCTCAAAGCTGCCTGAGGAAAAAAAAAAAAAAAAAAAAAAAAAAGTAACCGGCAGCAGCGCCGCCCCTGTCCCTCAATGTTGGAGTTACCCGAAGTCACATGCTGAGTTGTGCAGGGAACCTCAGCCTGCGCACGTCTTCACGCTGTAGTTGCCTTCGTTTTTGTCCGGTGTTCTTTTCTTAAAAACGCAGTTCTCGCAGCCGCGGTGATGGAGTGTCGTGTGTTGTCGATTCAGAGTCATGTTGTCAGGGGATACGTCGGGAACAAGTCGGCGACATTCCCGCTGCAGGTAAGAACCGGATCTCAGAGATCCTCCTCAGGTGGCTGCCTGCACCGCACAGCCCGGGGTTGAGTGTAAAGACAAACCGCACGGAACTTGTGAAGAAAAAACACAGCATGCGAAATAAGTTCGACTTCCTGGTTAGTGACAGGCAGCTTGAATTAATTGCAACGCAACATTTTCCCTTTGCAGAAACGTCATCACAGGGCGTTTCCCACCGTGTAGTTATAACCACTTAGCCCAACACACGATACGTATAGAATAATAATTGTCACCAAATGTGCTGTTATAAAAACATCAGGTGACACATTACATATGGCAGTTTCTGCATATGGCACTCAATTGCTCAATTGGCTTGTAATTCGTGGGGAGTATTCTCTTTGCACTTTTGGCTATCTCTGTCTGATACTAGTGTTGTTGACCACGTTCATCCCTTTTATGGTCACAATGTACCTCAGTTTAATGGCTACTTCCAGCAGGATAATGCTCCATGTCACAAACCAAAAGTGAGAATGTTTTCCCCCCCGACAGTAACAAGTGACTTCAGTGAACTTCGACCTCCTCCTGCTGCAGATCTGAGTCCAGTAGGACACGTGTTTTGTTTTTTTAGTGATGTGAAGATTCACGTCTGAAAAGTGAAGCTGGCAAATCTGCAGAAATGTGATGCACTCCTGTCACAACATGGAGCAGCGTCTTCAGTGGAGGGAGGGGGTTTCCATAATGTTGGGCCATCAACGCCATGAAGGACCGAAAGTGTTTCGAGAGCAAAGGGAGGACCTTTTGAAGTATAATGAAGTGCTTGGGGGAAGTGAATAATAGTGTTCAATGGTGAAAAGAAGAAAAAAGTGAAACTGGGTGACAACGTCTCCCACAGCATTTAACCCTGCTGCTCCCAGAGTGTAATGAAGTTCAGAAGCTGGTGTCATTGTTCTCTGTTTAACCAACTGCTCCGTTGCTCTTTTCTTCAGGTGCTGGGCTTTGAAGTGGACTCTATCAACTCTGTCCAGTTCTCCAATCATACAGGTCGGCCGACCGATTTCCGATTCACCCCTTTGTGAGAAATCAGATTCAGTCTTTATTCTCAAAGCAGTACGACAGATTCTCACCTGCCGGTGGTAACGCGCTTTAAATGACAGGAAAGCACCAATCAGTGACAGGGCAAATTTATACAACCAATGCATGTTGGGCAACATTCAGAAAACCACCGTTGACTGGCTTTAATGATAAACACAACTTGTTTGAGTGGGAAACAATGAGTGCAAACAAAACAGTTTGTTTCAAGGAAGACTCCACTGTGTCCCTTTTTTTTAAATGAGGTGTGGGGACAAAGGTGAGTTGTGCAGAATGAATCAGTGCCCTTTGACTTTGCCTCGTTCGAGTAGTTAGAATAAGCTCTCCAAGCTTTATTGTGAAATACACTCACAGTGAGCATCAGCCTGGTTTAGAGAGGGAGACGGTGTTTAATTCCGAAAGTGAAACCCCCTCTCTTTTCATTTTGCCAACTAGACAGAGATTAAACTCCAGACTTCAACAGAGCACATCTATCTTAGTTTGTAGAATGAATTATATTCATTAAGAGGCGTTACGTTAAAGGTGAGATTTGTGATATCCTAATTTCTATAAAATGAGTCTCTGATGTGTTATAGTAATGATACGGTCGTCTTTGATTCACTGTGCAGAAGTCATTTTGTGCAGGTGGCCTGTGAAAATGTTACTCACTGCTCAAATTGGGGCGAAAAACAGCTTGAAACTATTGTAAAATGAATCGTATTGGTTCAACTAGCAGATATTTTCAGATTATGATCTGGGGTTAATGTGCCAAAGCATGTGAAGAATTTGCTTTCACCACAGGTGTCAGGAAAACATTATGCAGAGAAAGCACTTGCTCCACTGACCGGTCAGTGTTGAGCCTTACACAACTGTCCGGACTGCAGTCCGCTACTTTGAGTTCATACTAGTATGTGCAAACAATATTCGCCTCCAGGGAAATTGAAACTTTAACTGGAGGCATTCAATTGCACTTCCCCTCATACCACAGCACATGCCTCTACTTAGCTGTGAGCTGGCTGTGTTTTGTGTGAACTCTTTTTAGCAGTAAGAACCACAGCTATTGAGGGTTTATGCTCTGTGATGGGGGGGGACAATGAGAAGGGGGAAGCTAGCAGCCAGGATACAAGTGTCCCATTCAGTCAGTCCTTTGGCCCCGGACACCACGCAGAGGAGAGGGACTTCAGCAGAGGGAGAGCGGGGGGATGGGAAGTCAGAGCAAAGGAGGGGATGTTTTCTTATTAGATTTCAACACAGCTGGCCTGAAACAATGCAGCAGCATTTTTATTGGTTTAAGAGACACAATACGTTTGTGTCATCGTCCCCTTACCTGCCCTGAAACATTTGAAAACATCTCGATTCAAAGTCAAAGTGTCAATCTTTACACCTACATTTTCTTTTCTTTTTTATTAATTAGTGTTTTTAATGAAATCCAGTCAGCATTAAGATCTTCAAAATGTCCCGTGTCCTCATCATGTGCCTCTTTGATCCTAGGCTACGCCCACTGGAAGGGACAGGTGCTGACCGCAGAGGAGCTGAATGTGCTGTATGAGGGTATCAAGCTCAATCAGGTGAACCGCTATGACTACATCCTCACAGGTGAGTCAGAGCAGCGTGTCCCTGTAGACGAGGTCAAAGAAACGTGGAGAAGGGGAGACTCAAACATGTTGGCATCAGTCAGTTAAACAGACACCTCGTTTTATTTCGTTGTTACAGGTTACAGCAGGGACATGTCCTTCCTGGGAACGGTGGTTGACATTATTCAGGAGCTGAAGAAAGCCAATCCGAGTTTGGTGTATGGTGAGTGTTGGAGTGAGGTTGTTACTTTACTGAATGTATTCCATTTAATGGGTGTAGATCCAATAACTGAATTAGATTTTTCTTCTTCACAGTTTGTGATCCTGTTATGGGAGACCAGGGTGCCATGGTAAACATTCTGCAGTGAATTTCCCTTGTTCTTACTTCTACTCATTTATAACAATAGGATGTGTTCTTTTGATGCACATCATTCAGAAACACTTTCAAAGCACCCTATAAAATCTGAACGCATGTAATATTGAGTCTATGAAAGTAATGTCTATGAATCTGCCGGTCTTGCGTTCATAACTATTTGTAGTCATGTCCCTGTCTCTGATAGAGTTCAAAAACTTTTTTTTCAGTATGTTCCAGAGAACCTGTTGCCAGTCTACAAGGAAAAAATAGTGCCTTTGGCTGACATCCTTACCCCCAACCAGTTTGAGGCAGAGTGAGTTCACCTGTCATCATCATCACTGAACAAAATAAAGAATAAGCAGTATAACTTTGAGAAATCCTTACAGGCCAGTTTGTAAAAGTGAATTCTGGGGCAAATCATAATAATTAGACAACAGGCTTGTTATTTTTTTTGTACATCATCAGTACATATGTAATACTATGTTGTTCCTCAGGCTAATAACTGGGAGGAAAATTAAGACGAAGGAAGATGCTGTTGAGGTAAGTTTCATAAGCATTTTCAGTTTTGATGTGTTTGCGTTTAGTTTGGGACACCAGGAAGCACAATGCTTACAGAATTGTGTACTTTGCAGGTGATGGACTTGCTTCATGCAATGGGCCCAGAGACCGTGGTCCTCACTAGCACAGACCTGCCCTCGAAACATGGGGACCAGTTCCTGGTGGCACTTGGGAGCCAAATAATAGGTAAAGTGCCAGGCCAAGGAGCTCTTTCTGAAAGTTGTTGAGGAGAGATTTTGGAAATTTTTTGTAAATACTTGATGCCAGTCTGTGGGTTAAAGGGGGCAAACCTGTGTTATAGTAGTTAGTAGTGATGGGTGTTTTTTTAAAGCATAATTACACATGAAGTTCAAGAAGAAAGTCACCAGTGCTTAGTGCTATTATAACTATACTCCCTGCAATTTTTATATCACTACCCCATCTGTCCTCTGCACTGTAGTGAAACCAGACGGGACCAAGACCAGTCAGAAAATCTGCATGGACATCCCCAAAGTGGATGCTGTATTTGTAGGGACAGGAGACCTTTTCGCCGCCTTGTTGCTTGCCTGGACTCACCATCACCCCAAGGACCTGAAGGTTTGCAAAACATTTGTCTTTTCTATTGAAAAGCTGAAGGAATCAGATCCTGCTACACTGTGTACTGAATAAATGCCATCTCAATGTAACCTTGTCTCCCTTCTGTTTTTTCACAGGCTGCCTGTGAAAAGACTGTGTCAGCGATGCACCATGTCATTAAGAGGACCATTACTCATGCTAATGGTAGATTGCTGTCTCTCTACATTTTACATTATAATCATTGTTGTTATTGTTTACCAGACTCAATGGGACATTGTTTGCGCCATGTTTCTGAATAATCTCAATCAGTAGTTATGTCAGACACTAATGTGCATAATGTTATGGCCTCTAGCATTATCTGGAAGAAATGATGGTAACTACACTCCCCTCAGCTGATTATAATAATCTACATTGTTTGTCATCTGACAGATTTCCTTTTGCAATTGTCATGTATTGAGTACATTAAATGACATTTAGGAGGAGGCAAATGAGTAATGATGTAACTGTTTTCTCTTAAAAAATTTAAAACTGTAACCACCTTAGTGTTCACTGATGCTAGAATTTTTATTAGACTGCTAGGTCGACCAGTAAGCCAGTCCAAATCCCAGTGTTCTTCTTCAACAGCTCTCCCTCTCTTCTCTTTTTCAGAAATGGCCGGTCCCGGGAAAAGGCCCAGTCCTGCACAACTGGAGCTGAGGATGATTCAGAGCAAAGCCGACATCGAGAATCCTGCCATCGTAGTGGAAGCTAAGGTTTTGCAAAAGTCTTCACACTGAGGGCGGTAGTGTTTCAGTGAACATCAACATCATGCTGGTACTAATTAGTTTAAAATTTGGTGGACACATGTAGAACTTCCATATCAAAGACGGTCACATGTCTCTCTGCCTTACTCTCTGAGGAAGTACAGTTCTTATTTGGTGTATGCACATTCTGTTCACAAACACACAGGAACCACTGCCATGTGTCTTTACTATGGCCTTTTGTAAGATAAATATGACATTGACCAACAAAGAGCGTAAATGTACTTCAACTGTGCTTACTATGATTAGAATAATTTCTTAATAAAACGTGTTAACATCAGTAAGATGACTAGAAAATACACAAAACCAGTGATGCATGCATGAACATGCCTACACTTGTATTGACTAAGATAGTAAGTCGGCCCTCGTCAGATATACTCAAAGTGCGTTGCTCTCAAGGCATTATAAGCACATTAGTGTACGATTTATAATATGTATTATGAAAAATATGTGTTAGGACAGACGTAACACATACTGCAAAAGCAAAGGGGTAATGGTCTATATATATATATATATATATATATATATATATATATATATATACATACATATATATACATGTATATATATATATATATATATATATATATATATATATATATATATATATGTATATACATGTATATATATATATGATGTATATGGCTGGTCTGTGTATATCAGAGACCTGTTTTGAAAGAATTCATTCTGAACCATTTGTGATGCAATTTTAAAACATATTTTGTAGTTTGTTATTTTCTTCAAAGGCTTAAACCTGTTTCCTATTTTAACATCGGGGTTTTAAATGCGGAGACATGTATTGCAACTCCCATCTAATGCAATTAATATAAAGTATTCTTCCAAATTATTATAGAGTTAAGTTGTAGGGAAATCATAACTCTACTGATAATCATGATAGTTGTTTAAGATTTGCTTTTAACAATTTTTTGGAAAAGGTTTTTAAGGTTTTTTTCAATTATGCAGATGTGTAAAATGTTTGATCCACGTCTTAAACATCTCAAATTGAGGTATTTGCACAGATAATCTTTAATATATTTACTAATGATCATTGTTTATCATATTTGACTGTTCTCATATCTCAAGAAAAGAGTCAGTTATCATAGACCATGCTGTCAAATAGCCTTAACAAGGTTAGGAAGAAAAACCATGGGCTTTTAATGTTTTTATGTTCCAATGTAATAGTCCAACCCAACACATAATGTTAGAAAGTCAAGTGCCAAACATCGAAATGCTGCTCTGGTATAGATGAATATAAGAACCAAGAAAATAAATGATTAATCTTTTACTGAAACTGTGTTTTAATGTCATTTTTTAAAATTATTTCCTAACTGCTAGGTTTTAAGATGAGTCTCTCTCTTTCTTTACTGATACCTTTTGGCACTAGGGACCATTATGTCTGGAAAAAAGAGTGAACTGGAATTCAGTGTTGTAGTGTTCCCACTTGGGAAGCAGTTGTTCCCTGAGGTCTTCTTATTTTTAATTATATTAAAGTACCACAATTTTTTTGTGTTAAAGATGCAGATATAAAATCCAACTGTTTGCTATGAAAAATAAACTATAACATGAGTTAATTGGTTTGATTGACACTAAATATAGATATTTTAAAATTCTAAAGATAAAAATGGAGAATGCAGACTTTTAATTGGAGAAGCGTAAAGAAATTGAAAGCATGAGAAATAAAGAATAAAGGCAAACAAGTCCGTAAGTGTAAGTTGTGCTGGCAGGTACTTACTTCATTGTGTGATTAGGGGACAGGTGACACAGGTCTGTTTTGTCTTCACTAATCCAAAGTATGAACAGCCAGCATTAACCCATATAACCAGACGAGCCAACATGTCTGCCCACCTGCAACCTGGACACATCTAACACAGTTAGGATGTGATGGGGTAACGGTAATACGGCCTTCAAAGGCAATGTCAGTGGTTTTG
Organism: Scophthalmus maximus; assembly: GCF_022379125.1. Lineage (NCBI taxonomy): Eukaryota > Metazoa > Chordata > Actinopteri > Pleuronectiformes > Scophthalmidae > Scophthalmus > Scophthalmus maximus. The sequence goes on along the minus strand of NC_061528.1, from coordinate 14,788,826 downwards.
CTGTGAAATAGTAGAGAACTCTATGAACTGACAGAGGTCAACTGGTCACAGGACAGCGGCAAAATTCCCAATATTTTAGTAAATATACTTTTAACCGTATGAATTTGTGGTGCTTGGATCGGAACGGGCAGGTCTGCAAAGCCTTGTAAAATAAAATAAAAAATAAAAACTGAAAATTGTGTGTTTGTTTTATTTATTTCTGTGAGAATGAATGAGGGGGCCGGACCGGATGTAGGGCACGCTACCTTCAGTTGGGCTTTGAGGAAATGTGGAGCTTTAACCGACAAACAATAGCGGTCTTGCAGACCGCGTTACCCAAAGTCGTTTTTATTGCGTTTCGGGAAACGGACGAGGTGAGAGGGGCTCGTTGACGGAGCCACTCGCGCCCCCGAAGGCCAGAAAGCAGCGACAAAGTAGAACAACATCCACCGCCGAACCCCCCGAAGTGAACGGATTGCAGGTAAGCCCCCAGACAGAGCGCCGTTACTGACGCCGACCGCTAACGTTAGCCGGCTAACTAGCATAGCACGATGTTAGCAAGCGGCACGGGTCAGTTGGCCGCTTACTGGTGGCGCATGTGGGGAGATGTGGCGCACGCACGCACGCACGCACCCGGCGGTCGAACAGTCCAACAGCCCGAGTCCGTTCTCCCCCTCGAATACAAGTATGACTTCTTTTCGAATGCCCTCGCTCCGCTAAGTTAGCATTTCTGCCGTGCGCCGTTAGCAGGTGGCCCCGTCCTTGTCGGTCCTGCTCGGCTTGCAGCGCCACAGAGGAGTCAGGTGTCGTAAGGCTTGGGGTCGGCGAGCGTTAGAAGTCGCCCGCCGTGTTCGAGGACAACAGTTTGACAGACGGGTTTCATTTTTTTCATTTCCCTTAGGTCACAATGGGGTGAAGAGTGGTGTTTGTTCTGCAACTTTGGAGCTCGCCGCGCTGCTAGCTTACGGCAAGAGTCAAAAAAGATAAGCGCAGTCACTGTGCGCGCTTGGCTTCTTGGCGTCTACTTCGCCTGTAAAGTCCCTCACCGATGAGCGTAATACATTTTTTTATTTTTATTTCAGAGGCTTTTAAAAACGAACCCGGGTTTATATTGAAGCAGCGTGGTTGGTGGCGAAGAGCGTCACTGGGTTCATTGCAAAAAACAAAAAGAAAAACAGCTTTTACACTGCAAGCAGCCGGCGCGCCGCTGTACGTCATCATGTGCGCCAGCTGGCTCCGAGTTGACCCGCGTCGTACGACACACGCGCACGCGCGCGCCGGACGTAAGGTTACTGGAGTTCGTTCAAGTCTGCGGCTCGGTCTTAGTTAGCCGGTGCTAGCTGTTAGGCTCGGATCTCCGTCTTAAAAAAAAACCAAACCCCAGCGAGGCAGGGAGCACTGCGAGGACAAGGCGAGTACAGTCAACCGCGATCGTCCCTGACGTCTGGCCAGGCAGGCTTATGTTGTGAATAGTTTGACCGGTCATCAGAAAAGAATGGCTGTGGCTGTTTGTGCATTAGGGGGGAAACTGGCAGCGGTGGTCATATGGAGCAATGCTCATTATTAAATGGCGATATGTGTAATACTGGCTCATTGGTTGCACACAGGTAAAGTAGAGCCACGTGTTAAATGTGTGGACTGCTGTGCTGCTGGGCTTCACTGGTGACACATGGTCATTTGTAAGAAGGCATCACTTAGCCAGTTGTCTAAATTGTGATCTTATAATTTTTTTATATATTTTTTAGAAACAATCAGTTGACTTTCTGATGTTTTTAGGATTGGTGAAATTGATTTCAACAGCAGGTAATCCACTATTTTGTTATGCTTTAAATGAATACTGGATGTGTGCTGCAGTGATCCAGTTCCTCATGGAGAATAAGCCAAGTCAGTGTTATTTCATTGTGACTTAGTGTAACTTTATGAAGGAGGGCTACAACACGTTTGGCCTCGTATTAACTGCACAACAAATGTGCCTGATTTGCAGTTTTAATCAGCAGCAGCATTCGCCTCATATCTTCTGCGGTTGTATATCTTGAGTCATCTTATTCCATCACTACAATGTTGGTGTAAAGTCCAGTGAGATGACTGTTTACACATGGTAAAATATTGAACTTGTTTGTCAAGCCAACGTATTCGCCTCTAGGACTTTGAGACATACATGTGCACAGATACACAGATAAGCCCTTTATCTTGGCAGTTCCATCTTTGACTATAATCCCTTTGCCCGTGATGTATCATTTTGTTAACTCTGACCGAGTAACTCTGACCATTCATGTTCAGCCCAGAGGTTAAACATAGGCAGTCTCACCTGTTACCTCCTCCTTAAAGGCCACCTCCATCCCAGGCAACCCTCTCACAAACTGACAGACTGCTAATGTTGAAGGCTAAACCTATTTGTTAGTGCAAAGGGGACCGGACTAGTCAAAATTGGCTGCTCTGAGGAAAATTATCCAGATAAAAAAAATAAAAAAAAGTTTGTGACTGACTAAATCAATTTTAGCAATGACATCTTATTACAGAAGAAAGTGAAGCTGCTATATAGTCCTAGCAGAAACTAAATGTAACTTATATTAAGTTTATAAAGTAGTTTATCTGTGGGCATGCTCTCTATTTCTCTTTCACCTTCTTTTGCTCTGAACAAAGATTAAACAAAAAGTCTTGTACCTGCTATTTGGCAGAAACCACTTGACTTTTTTCATCAACAATAGAGCATCATTATTATAATTGATGGCCGTTATCAAAGGTAATCTCAACATAGAAAGGATAAGGCTGGCAGTAGCAGCAGCACCGGTCCGATGCCGCATGCATGTGAGCTGAGGTAGCTGTCGTACACAGCCACAAGTTTTCTCAATTTCAAAAGCCCATTTTTTTTTGGGAAAAATCTGCATCTGCATTTTTTAAAATCTTTTGGAGTGTAGTTTTTGTGTGGAAAATATTTTTCTGTGCTTGCTCGAGGGCACAGTTCCGTGTTTACACTGCTGAGAGGAATACATTACATTCACTGAAGGTCTTCAAAAGTTATATATCACCCAAAGGCAAAGATTTTAAAGGTCTTAGTGGTTTTTAGGCAACAAGAGAAGGCTACACAGATGATACATGCTAGTGGATTTGGTCTTTTCATGGGACGTGTTGACCGAACAATGACCTTATTATAATATTGTGCATATTGGTTTTATTATTGCATTACTTTGACATGAATGTGATACTAGAAGTTTAATTTAGATTGCCAAAACTGGGAATTAACATGTTGTTCTATAAAATAAGTAATATATTTGTAATACTTATTTTAGTCTTAGTCTTTTAATAAAAAAAAATCCAATCCAAATCACTGCACATTTTTTGCCTCTTTTTCACAAGCAATTACTTGCACTCTTTGTATATAATGTATATAGCTTTTATTGTTTATTATTTTGCTATATTTTATTACCTATCTCTTCCCTGAGGCCTTTTGACTCTTGCTGCTGCTGCTGTAACAAGTGCATGTCCCAGTGTGGGATTAACAAAGTCCATAGTAGTATATGCTGTCTGGCCTATGTAGCCTGGTTCTTAATCAAAGGAATTTAATTCATGTTCAGTATTGTTCTAGTAGTGTTAAGCTGAATAATTTCTGGCTGTACTGGTCGTAGTAGTGTAGCTTTTGAATGTCTCCCATGGCCCAACATGCAACTGTGTAACTGGAGTTGCTATTGGAGTGTTGGCAGTACAGTGTTGCTGTGTGCAGGATTGAACACGCTTTGTGCTTTGATGAATGACCTTCATTGTCCAGCTATCACAATGTATTTTTATCTCCCTTTTATATTTGGCTTTGATGTCCACTGGCAAGCCCTCTGGGCTGTACTCTAACCTTTGACCTATTTGCTTCAGTAAATGCTTGACAGTTTATTTCTGCATCTCTCTGGTGGCTTGTGTGAACCACGTTTGACATTAGCTCCGTGCAGGAATCCAAAGGCCTTTGTTTGCTTGCCCACTGGCCCTATTTGTCATTGTTCTTCGACTGAGTCATGTGGATCTGTTGTAAATAATTCTCTGCACCTGAGGTACTGTTGACAAGTCAGTGTCGGAGTGAGGATAAAGGGTGAACATCTCTGATTTCCAGGCATCGGGATAATTCAATCCTAATTACGCCCGACAAAAGTTAAACAAACTACGGCTAAGAAGCACAGAAGAGGTGGTCATTTCAAGGAAACTGTTCACCCTCTCCTTGAGGTCATCACTCCCATCTAATGCTTTGTGTTACCAACAGGTGGCCAATGGACAGGTGAGGCAAGAACTTCTTCACACTTATTGGTTCCTTAAGCATAACGGATTCCAATCGGCTAACTCTACCTTCGGCAGAACCCAGCCTTCCTATTTGTTAGTGGTAATGAAATGTGACACATCCAGGGTGCCCATGGCCTGCTAATCACCACTAATCTGATCCACTGGATTAGAGGATGGGAATGCATGTAAGACACCGCTCAAGTGTCTACCTCCTTCCAGACGTGCGCCATCTTTCAGTCTAACTATCACTCTTTAGTGGACTCTAGAAAGAGCCAGCCGTGACCGTGACAAGTTTGTGGTGTTTTTCTTTTTGCACTTGCTCTCAATGGAGATCCTCTCTTGCTGGTCATTTTTCTGGTGACAGGAAATTCTTTGGTCCTCTGGAAACTGATTAGGCAGTTCCTACAGCAAGATCTTCTTGCTGACATCATCATAATCTCTCTTTTCCCCTGTGGGATTATCATGGCTATGAGGCAGGACAGCCTGTAACCATCCGCCGCTCTCTGCAGGCCCTTCTTTATGTTTTTATTCTGGCTTTGATTTGGTGAGATACCAGGAGCCAAAATGCTGAACCAGAGTGCTGTGATGATCTTCACTGGGATCTGTGGGGCATTGGTGCTCATGGCCATGGCCTACTATGTCTACTGGTAAGTTAAATAAGAGAGAGACGGTTTGGTGTGTGGCCACAGCGGTTCCAGGATGTGTCATCTAGATGTATGAGAGCTTGTAAAAGAGATAGAAGTCGGTTTAGCGCTTCGAGGCATAATTCGGCTGTTCACGGTGGTGAGTGGAGGGTAGACTTTGCAAGTCAAATAACATATTTAGAATAAAAACAACAAAGGTGTTGTACTGTCAAGATGTGTCTGGACCATGCTGACAGTTTGCTGCCGTCTGTTAAAGTAGATTTCAACAGTCCTTTCTCGATTTTATTTGTTGGCACAGAGACTTTATTCGGGTGATTCAAAGCAGAAGCAGCTGTCCTGCCTTAAGCAGCTTTAACACAGGCAGCATCTCTAATCTTTCCTTCAGGCCGAGTGGGGTCGCAGGTGGGCCCTCCACCTCCACCAGCTCGTTTCACCGTTTTGTTTTTGTTTTTTTGTCCCCTTGTATTTGAATGCAAGACAAATACGGTCTTTACTCGAGAACACCTGAGGTTTGGTTACAGAAATAGTCAGGGTGAGCCTTAAAAGCTCAACATTGGTGATTCTCTGATCGGGACCTGAGTGTGAACATTTGGTTGAAATGGGTTTCTGATTACTCTTAATACTGAACTACCAACCCCAATAGCTGAAATGGAGCACTGATCCAATCAGTTCCATTTAGGCGGAGCTATTTACCTGTAGTATAAAGAAAGATTGACCCATACCTAAAGGTTGTAGTCAAGATATATCAAATATTCTGTGTTTTAAAAAAAAAGAGAAAGAAATACAAGTGAATAGCTTTTTTGTTTGTTTGCCGTAGAGCACTGTCCCACAAATCACATGTTGGTTACAACTGTTACTATACGTATCCTTATCAGATATGTTTATTTCATGTACGTATCAGCAATGGAAATGTAGTATTCTAAACCCAAGTATGGTTAAGATACTTGAAGGATAAAGCTGTTATATAAAAGCAAGTTACATTTTAACGTTAGCCATGTTCATTAACCGCCAATGTTGCGAAAATGCTAAAACGTTAGCGGTGTACATAACCCGCTTACGTTGCAAAAATGCAAAAAGATTCCACGTCTGTTTGAACTTAGCGAATATTCCAAGTTGTATGAATCCATGAAAGCACGGAGATGGGAGCAGAAAGAAGAGTGTGGAGGAAAATGGTCATTTATTTTGCAAGTTTGTCTGAGCTGTCACACACAAGCCCCTTTTCATACTGAGATCCTGCTGAATTAACATTAAGAAGACCCCTTGTTATGCTGCCTTTGCTTTTTTACACTTAACCAAATAAAGCTGGGATGTCCACTCCCGGAAGTGTGATTGTTAGATACCCTGCCTGCCAGAATCAGAGGTATGGCATGAAACACCATATCGCCTGCGTTAGTCCTTCCGTGATGGCTCAACCATTTCACTCAGACTTTGCTCTAGTTCAGTGGCTACCTCAGCTGCTCCGTGCTCGTACCTCATTTTCAGCAAGACGGAATAAAGGGCAACAGTCCTGTCTTGAACGGGCTGTGTCAAAGGGGGCACCAGAGTTGCTGCTTGTGTGTGTCACGGTAAAAGTTGGGTCAGGGAACTTCTCCATTTTTCTACACTACTGCTGCAAGTGAAATGTGCAATAGTGTAACTTTCCCCGCCTCCAAGTCACTCGCTCCCAGTAGGAACAAAGGTCAGATCTCTGACATAATGCAGAGACAGCTGGGATGTTTGGGCTGATAATCAGAAACATCAGGTGACACATGCATACGAGACAGTATTTCAACACATTGAGTCCTAACTCCACATCTTTAGAAACTGTTTTATGTGCGTTGGCCCAAGAGAACCAGCTGCCATTCAGTGCATGTGAGGTTTCTCTCCCCCCACACCCAGGCCACGTTTTGGTGCCAATATTTATTATTATTTATTTATATATTAGAAGGATTGTTTTCACTTGATAATCTTGTTGTCTACCCACAATAAACTGGCACAGTGTCAATTATGTCACTTAATTATCTTACTATATTTTGAGGTTGTTTGGTTTGCCTTTCTTCCTATCAGGAATATAATGAAATAAAAGTGCCTGTGAATTTATTTAGGTTTCTTGAAAATCACTGGTAATTTGGTTTGTGTGCTATATTTTGGTTGATAATCATCCGACAGTCATCCATAAAGTAATTTGAGGAGGATAGTGAAAACTAATATAATATACAAAGAAACATAGACATCACAAGCGCCCTGTGAACAATACAGTGTCTGTGGTGGAAGACCACATCAGAGTGAAGAGACAGTGTTTGTGTCTCTCCTTTGTTGTCTCGCTTGAAGGCTGTTGTTGTAAAAAGCCAAAGCCAGAAGGTATCAGTTTGTTTTTTTACCCTGATTTGCTGACACAGTGTTAGCAGTGAATGCAGGTGACAGTCGATATGCTGTTCGTGCTAGCACTGCACAGTTAATCGTACATCAATCGGGACCAACAACTTTTAGCATCCGCAATGAATTCAACCTCATTAATTGCAATATTTATGCACTGCTCTTAAATCTGGAGTGCAGTACTTTTGCATTTAAACGAACAATGAATTCAACCTCCTGCCAAACAGGTTCCCACAATGAAGATTAATGTTGTTGTTTTTCTCGCTACCAGAAGGGGGAGACAAAAATGCCGCACTGAAGGTTAAACTTCATGTTTGTGGTCAATCAAATCCAGTGCTCTTTTACCAGAGGTCAAATGTCTGATAACCACAAAATAACAAGACAGCTGAGGACCCTGTCAACCACAGATCAGCAAAGGAACAATCTATGGGGCAGATTGGAAATGCTTCTCTGAACAGTTTTATTACACTTAAGACAAAAATGTCTTGAATCTATTTTTGTTGCTACTCTTATGGGGCACAGTGGTTAAACAAACAGTGTCTCTGGCCAGGGCATTATGTCAAGTGAGAAGTTCTCAAGCAAACCGGCATCTAATGGGCAGCTGGTCTTATGACGGCACACAATCTGTATAAACACCCTTTTTTCCCCTCACATATCACCATCCACCATGTCTGCTTATCTTGTTCTGCATGTCCCAGCATTCCTTGCTCAAACATGGTCAAACACACCAGAGACTGGTCTCCAGTCTGTCGCAGCGCTCCTATTCAGACAAATAAAGTCACATCCTTACAACGGGGCAATTAAATATTTCCTGAATGAAACTCTCACACACACACACACACAGGAAGGAGGAAACTCCACACTGGCAACCTTACTGGCAGCATAGTGTAAGGTGCCATGTATCTCAGACTGCAACTATTCACTACATTTCCAAAATTGATCAGTTAAGTCACACTCCATGGTGATGATTTTTGATTTAGATTGACAATAAACTAATAAAAGCTGCAGATTATCACATTTGAGATGCTGTAATGATCAAATGTACACACTGAAGCTGAACTATGCAGAAATGTTTGTACAATTTTTCTTTCTGCAATGCGTGGACACCAGTATTGGTCCATGTGAACTTTCTACCGCAGCTAATGAGGATAGAGGCTCACTGTGCTCTAGTGCCATGAGCTAACACAGTCAAACCTGTCTGATCCAACAAGCAGAGCACGAGTTATTATATTCTACTGTAATGACATTGAACAGTAGCCCTTTTTTGTTTTGTGTCTCTTTGGCCACTGATGCCTCGACCTCTCTTCTGCTGTGTTCCACAGGACTGTAGTATTGGCCGACGGACCGTGTAAGCGCGGCTTGTAAAAGGATCCCACTGTGGTAAGAGACACTTTGTTTTTGAATTTCTGAAAGCAGAATAACTGGGAGGACAATTGTTTACCACCCCGTCCTCCCATTATGTTCTCCCTCATGCTCCTTCCTTCTCTATCCACGACTCTCGCTGATGACGATCTCATCGCCGCGCTTCCTCCTCAGGTTGGTCGTGGTCTATAGAGAGGAGCCGACTACGCTCTCCGGGCTCCTCAGCCATGGCTCTGCTGGCCTACCTGAAGAGCCTGTTCATCCTGCAGTTGCTGATGGGCTTTGTGTTCGTGGTGAGCGGCCTCATCATCAACTTCATCCAGCTCTGCACCTGCGTCCTATGGCCGTTCAACAAACAGCTCTACCGCAGAATCAACTGCCGGCTCGCCTACTCCCTCTGGAGTCGTGAGTAGATGATACCTTAAAAAAAATATTTTTAATGCAAATACAAAGTATTTTTCAATTTCAGAATACAAGGAAAAGGCACCATGTGGTCTTGTCTTGTCACACCTGGCCTCCTGTCTAATATACAATCTCCTTTTAACTCTGAGTGACATTAACATCTTAGTCACCAGCTTGCAACTCACTTCCTCTGTCTGTCATTTAGTGCTGGCCAGATTGTGTACAGTGTGTTTTTCAGAGCTTTTTGCCCCACATGGCTCCCTGTGTGTGTGTTAATGAGAGCAGCCGAGGCTCGGCTAGACTTATTACATTTGCACCAAAGTAATAAGTTGAACACTTATACAGCTGCAAAGTTTACTGATAATTATCTGAGGATATTGACACATAAATCAAAGATATATTCAGAAAAAAAGTGTACATATGTTTTTCAAGGAAAAAGCTTTGGTTCAGTAATTTGAGTGTAGCTCTTATTTTAGATTTCGTTGAGCAATTAAAAGCAGTAAGCGATTATAATCCAATACAGTTTTTGTAAAATTCAGCGAATATTTCCTCCTCCTCGTTTTTTGGCACAGTACCTGTGTAATGCCCAGGAGGCGTTGTCATGATGTGTTGTCTTTTCAGAGCTGGTGATGCTGCTGGAGTGGTGGTCGGGCACAGACTGCACTCTATACACCGACCAGGCTACAGTGGACAAGTTTGGCACAGAGCACGCCATCATCATCCTCAACCACAACTTTGAAATCGACTTCCTCTGTGGCTGGACAATGTGCGAAAGATATGGCATCTTGGGGGTTAGTAATCTAGCAAAGTATGACTCAAACACATCTGTATTAATGTTTTTCATCCTCCTATGATGCTGTGAAATCAACGCTTCATCATTGAAAACGCACACCTGTCCTCCCTCTCTAGAGTTCAAAAGTGCTGGCTAAACACGAGCTGCTGAAGGTCCCTCTGATTGGCTGGACCTGGTACTTCCTAGAAATTGTCTTCTGCAAAAGAAAGTGGGAGGAAGACCGAAAGACGGTCTTCAGTGGACTGGATAGGCTCAAAGATTACCCTGAATATATGTGGGTAGGTACACACAATGTGCGTGTCTGTCATCAAACGTGTGTATGAGTTTAAATGTCAAAAAAGAGGTAAGCAGGTTTGAATTTATTTTTATTTTTTCAAGCTTCTACGTAGATATTATCCAATCCGTCAACTTTAGCCCAGTTGCACAATAAAGTATCTGAAATGTCCCCTGGGCAACGACTTCTGAGGGGGAAAAAAACAGACATGTAGCTGCCTGAGCACATACTTGTAAGCAGATGATTTATAAAGACAATTTCAAGTGTTTATTAATGCACAGAATTTGTCAGCAATTATGTCTCCTATGAAGACATACACACGTTTTATATTTGTATTTGACAACATTGTCATTATTATTGATAATATTCCAGCTTCCAGTCACGGATGTCCACAGTAGTGGTTGAGATATTAAAAAATACATTAAAAAACTCAACCAGTTATTAGGTTTTTTTTAGATATTTTATGATGCTATTAATAAACACGAAATAGGGACACAGTAAATGTTACCGTTTGAGTCGTCATTGCTGTAAGTTATGCTACTAAGACAATATTTGAGAAATTAGAGAATAGAGGTGCTGCTAAAAAGAAAAACCTGAAGGGCAAAACATGATCAGACCACTTTTTGGGAAGTTACTCAATTCAAATATGAATTGAGTAATAAACTGTGTGGGTACAAGGAAGATAAGTAGGCCTAAGGTCAACAAGAAAGTCGGACTGGAAGTCATTTATAAGGAGCAGTTTGGTTAATATCACAGTTAACCGTTGCTTTGTTTTTTTCCAAACAAGTTAAATGTCTGTCGTCCCAGCCGTTACCTTAGTAAATACATTGTTATTACTACCAATACAAACTATGGCCAAAACTACCGAAATATGATCAGACTTGTGATGAAGTGAAATTATTCTCCGACCATTTAATGTCAGTGGTTGAGTTTTCATACAGAAAATAAACTCTAACCCAATTCAAAATACGAGGAAATCCAACTGCTGCCCTTCGACCAACCTCTCTCCCACCTCCATTGATCTTGGCAGTGCACAGTGATGTTCTCAGTTTGCACCTGCTGTGTTTGAAACCCATCAACAGTTGGGTTCGCGTTTATTTATTTGATTTTTCCGTGAAACTTCATGAACTGGACTTTCCACAGAGCACCAGCAGTGCGAGGAGACTTTCAACCTGCTTGATGATGCAACACGGGCTTTCTTTTTTTCCCTTTACTTTTAGAATGAACAAGTGTTTTAAATTCAAGCCGTCTTACCTGCTGACAACCGGTCCCACTGTTCGTTGTAGGCCCCTGCTGAAGTTGTCACACTTTTTCACCGTCGCTCATCCAGTTTGCCAGCAGAGATTAGGAACGATCAGCAGTTGATCTAATTACCACTTAAGCCAAGCACCTGGCTACTGCTAATGATAGTATGCCGTAAGTTTTTTGTGTTCGGATGAACAAACTCATCCGTCTTTGGTCGAGCTGTCCTTCCCCTAGCTGCAGTAATACCAGTGGGAGGAGATAGTGACTTTATCTTAAGCCTATTTCACACTGGGCAAAAAAATAAAGTTTAAACCCGCTAACACCCGGCATTTTCTGCCGTTGATCAGCGCGATGACGGAGGCAATGAAGGGTCGTCTCCTCTGTCGGTAACTGTGCTGAGTTTGTATACTTAGAAAGAGTGACAAAAGTACAAGATATAAGGCTTCCATGTTGGCTGCTTTCTGTTGATACTACACTGTGCTTCTTCTTTGTTTTATGGCATACACTGCTCTTTACCGCCACCTATGACGGCCACCTATCACAACACTGTTTTCCAGTCGAAACATGACACTTAGTGTCACAAGGAAGTCAACTTGATCTGTAAAAGAAGGCTGCGGATGGGACAAGAGAAAGGAGGACACCTCAAATCTATGTGGATCCTGCATGTGGGTCTGTGTGTATACTAACACACCTCTTTTCCCGTCCCAGTTTCTTCTATATTGCGAGGGCACCCGTTTCACGGAGCAGAAACACCAAATCAGTATGCAGATTGCAGAGAGTAAAGGACTCCCCAAGCTCAAATACCACCTACTGCCCCGAACCAAAGGATTCACCACAACACTGCAGTGTCTTAAGGGCACAGGTAGTGTATAGAAACACACATACATAGGCCTGTCACGATAAGCACTTTGTTACCCGATATATTGTCCCAGAAATTATTCCGATAAACAATATTATCGTCATTTTAAGACCATTTTTTGATACTGGATCAGCTTGCAGTTGAAGTTGTTGATATTCATTCTTATGTCAACAAACATGCATGTAAACACAATGGCTGTTATTGAGCTCAATAAAAATTATTGGGTTCATATTTACGTATCGTATGGTCAGTCGATAACGTAATTATTGCGACAGGCCTACACACACGCACACACACAACGTTCATCATGTTAAAAACCAAAACTTTTCTTTTTCTTTCTGGTCTTAATTTGATCATTTTCATTCTTGTCTGTCTTGCAGTGACTGCCGTGTATGACGTGACTCTCAACTTCAAAGACAACCAGACTCCCACTCTCCTGGGCATCGTGAACGGCAAGAAATACAAAGCTGACCTGAGTGTGAGGTGAGTGCCACGAGTCCCTCGATTTGCTTTTTGAATGACCAATAATGATGCGTTCCTTCCTTCCAACTGCATTTTTGTCCCAAAACAATGAAAGAGACACGGAGTGCTCGGGATGTTGGCCAGGTTCCCAGCATGTTTATGGTTTCAGAACAGTAACTCTAATGAGCAGAGCACTCCTACTGAGATAAGAACGGGTCAGGAGATGGAAACAGATTGGGATGGAAAAGCTTCTCTCTTTGTCCGGACCGCAAAACTTAATTAGAAAAGTACGATGTTTTGTGATTTTCCTCAGATAAAACTAGCAAAAGATGAATAATGGAGGATAGGGCTTTAAGTTTTTTGGAACATGGTCGAGTAGACTGTCGTCATGTGAACCTGGACTTGAATCGGATTTAAATCCTGCAGCAGAAATACATGATCTATGAGTGACGAGTTTTTACAGGGGATTGATCCTCTAGTGGTGAGACACTGGAATAACAGGCAACATGTGCTGCTGTGTACAATTACAAAATATATTTTTTTCTGCATGAAAAAATGCCGTGGTCACCACATTGGTCTTACCTGTTATTGTCTATTACATTTTCAGGTTGTTTCTCTGTCGACATGATGTGACTGTTTGGGAGCCAGTCACATCCTATCATTCTCATCAAGATTAACTTTTACAACTGGACCAATGACCTTGGACAGACCTGTTAGTGCATGAAATTAATGAGGAGAAAAAAACGAATTAATGTGCCATGATTAGGACTTATTTTCTTCTTACAAAGGTCACTGACATTCAGCTCTGTGCACACATCGACCAATTATCCACCGTCTCGTCCACATGTTTGCTTTGTTGTTGTTGTTGCTGTTTCCACACAATCTGCAGGTCAAGTTGTTTGATATGCATATCGTGTGTGTGTGTGTGTGTGTGTGTGTGTGTGTGTGTGTGTGTGTGTGTGTGTGTGTGTGTGTGTGTGTGTGTGTGTGTGTGTGTGTGTGTGTGTGTGTGTGTGTGTGTGTGTGTGTGTGTGTGTGTGTGTGTGTGTGTGTGTGTGTGTGTTCTGGAATGCGTGTTCTACCAGGATTTAGTTGGTTGCTTAGTGACGCCGCTCGAAGCATAAACAACCTCCATCCAGTGTGTCGTCCTGTGTATTTTTCCTCATTTGTTCATTCTGTGCACATCTCTTAACTGTCGTGGCCTCTGAAATTGCAAATGATCCTGAAACCAAATGTGTATTCAGTTGGAAGGTATGCCATTATTTACTCTTTCCCTTGCAGACGGTTCTCTGTCGAGGAAATACCGGATGATGAGAAGGAGTGCGCCAACTGGCTGCACAAGCTCTACCAGGAGAAGGTGAAACGGGGGAAAACAGACACGATACACGATCAAAATCTAAACTATTACTCACCATAAAAATGTACAAAAATAATATAGCTGCAATTCTGGGTTCAATACCTTTGGGATTTGTGTAGCGACAACCTATGGGTCAGCCCCAGAATGCTTAAACCGGGTTTATTCAGCTGCCTAATTAGGTTCAAGCACAAACATTTCTCTCACACTGAACTACAGTGCAGAAACAATTCATGAATCCATTGAACTTTGATGCAGCGCTTTATCACTTATTATAGTATGTACAGTTTAACGTCATGCGCAATGCCAATTTAAAGGAGGTTACTCTTTTTTCCTTCCCGCCTCTCTCAGGATGCCTTACAGGAACACTACAGCAAGGAAGGCAAGTTCCCCGGCCCGACAATAATCCCACCTCGCCGACCATGGACGCTGCTGAACTTCCTGTTCTGGGCCACCCTTCTGCTTTCGCCCCTCATCAACTTCGCTTGTGGAGTCGCCGTCAGCGGCTCCCCCCTCCTCATCATTGGCTTCATCATTTTCCTCATCATAGGTAGGTAAACCGCATCAGTGACACTGAAAATGAAACGCTGTGCCTCTTGACCAGGGGACTGTTGCTCTTCACCAGGACAAATAAAAGTTACGTTTGAGTTTTTGACTTGAGTTGTTGAACATTTGGATTTCTGTCCTCGTTAACACTACTTTTTTGTCTTTTTTGTCTTTGTTCTCTCCACAGCTTCCATAGCTATCCGACGCCTCATAGGGGTCACCGAGGTAAAGAAAACAGGCTCCAGTTACGGCAACCAGGAGGCCAAGAAACAAAACTAAAAGTGTGTCAGCCCCCTACCCACAACCCCACAAAACCCTCCTCCCATGTACGGCCTTTTCTGTGTGGCCGTCCTGTGGTGTTTTCACCCCAAACAAACTCCATTCTCCTCCTGCTGTCGGGTCAGTTGTCAGGTTGGGGAGGAGAAAACCTAATAGAGACCAGAGATAGAAATACGAATGGCACTGGACTGAGTGAGTGAGAGAGAGAGAGAGAGAGAGAGAGAGCGAGCATGGAAGGTCTAGGGGAGCTCTCTGGTGTAACACAGAACAAAAGGGGGGGGGGGGGGGGGGGGGGGGGATGCCGAACCATATTCCGCTGCATTCTTCTTAATCCAGCTAGTCCCCATCCCAGCCACATTAAATCCCGTTAACACCCAAATTCAAGCTCCTAACATGTCACATGGACAACCAGTCCGCCCATTTCGTGCTCTTGCACTACCTACCTCCAAAACCAGTCACAGTCATCAGCCAATCAGGGCGTGGTTTGTGTGCGGCCATTCTTTTTGCCCACAGAAAAAATCTTTTTTGGGTTTAATTTAATTAAATTTTTAATCTTAACCTCCATCCAGGGCAGTGTGTTACTGCAACAACGATCTGTAATATGCAGGACGTCTTCAAGTGGGACTTCTATTGGAAACTGGTTCCGCGAGGCCCATCCTGGTTTCCTGTAATCTCAAAGGGTCGATTCACCCAAGTCACTAAATAAATGTACAACGTCTAACATATCTAGCAATGCAGATAGATTTGGTTTTTATACGCGCGAGAACTGAGATTTTCCAAAACCGTACCAGAAAATAAAGGTGAATCCAATTTTGTTCATGGGGCTCAAATCATTGTAAAAGTATATTTGAAAAGCTGTAAAGAACATTGTTGGAGTATCTAAGTATTTGTTATTTAAATATCACATTACCTTTGAGCACTGCAGTGAAATTCAGTTCACCTCCTTTTTATCAGGTTGGGAGTCGAAGCGTCAAAGCAGAGATGTGAAAATATAAATTCCACATCATCTCCAGGGCTGGATTTTTTTCTACTTTAATCTTGTGATTTTGGTGAATTGACCCTTTAAGGTCCTGGCTTGGCGTGGCTGGTGTCTGTTAAACTACAACGAGGGCTCTGAGTGTGACAACCGTCCTTCTGAAGGATACCGACCATCTGTCACCAGTCTGATGTGTCGCCCGCAGCACCAGCGCCTCCCCCACATTCTAAAACATTTCATTTCTCGCTCCAATCTCTATTCCTGTTTTCCGTTACTTCACACAGATAGATTTTTTCGCATACATGCTATTATTCCTTCTTTTTTTTTTAACATCATCTCTCAATTCAACCAGCAATCCCAGTGAGAACACTTACACAGTTCAACGCACCACTTCCCCTCTGACGCCAGTTGAAATGCGGCTCACGCTGCTTGCTCCTGCTGTTGAGTGGCAGTGGGATCCAAGAGAAAGGTCACCGACTGTCTCCGCGTAGCCCCACAGCTGTCGGCACATTATTTTTGCTTTCCTGATATAGACTGTAGTAGTGATATTTTAACCTTCGCCTTAAATCAAGCCTGCACAGGCAAGGGATTGCTCATTCGCCAGCCCTTGAAAACAGCGCCCACCTCTTCCCTCCATTGTGTTTGAATACCAGCGCTCTCGCCCTCTCAACGAAGCGCGGGGGAGTAGCACACGTTCATATGGTTTGATCACCAAAATGAATGAGCAATTGACGACCATTGTTAAGTCTTTTAAGTTGAAAGTTAGGCAGGCGTGTTTGTCACTGTTTAGCTTGTCATTAGTTAAAGAAAGCTGCACTTCTCTGGAGATCAGCACAGCGACACTTAGTCGGTGTTGCACTTTTAGTTTCATACATTTCTCGATTTGGGAGTCGCTCAATCCCGCGATTGGTCGTTTTTAAAATTGAAGGTTCGCTGCTGCTGCTGCAGCAGTAGCACACGACCGGCGATGAGCCACATTTCCTGGTCCCCAAACACAAACAATGGTAGCAATACGCGTCGTGTCCTGCTCTCTCCTCCCCTCTGCCCTCCTGTGCCACACGTAGTGTTAATTTAAAATCTTTCTTCAGATTAAAATTCTTGGGATCACCAGTCGTCAGCAGCGATCATGTCGTGTACTTTCTGTAGAGTTTTTTCTCGACCCCGGACAGATTTCATGCAAAGCCTTAATAGACAGTGCTGCTGAATTTTTGTGTGAGAATGCAGAAGCTAGCCGAGCCCCCTGTTGTAGTGAAGGATCAACATGTGGGGGAAAAAATGTCCTCCAGTATAGCAAGCAAGTCTTCTGGAATTAGTCATCAAGTGACTTGTTCTAAAGTTTTAACATAGAGAAATGAAAGAGAACTGAGAATTGATAAAGTCACGTTTGTAATGAATCCACTTTTTTTTTTCTTTACACAAAGACACTTGGAGTTGCATTTACCTCAACTTCTCGTGTAAAGCTTTAGGATCTTAGCCTGTTATCGTTTTCTTTCAGAGATGTGTTTGTTCTTTAAATCCAGACATGCGGCATCCTCGCACACGCACTCCGATCCATCCTGTCATTCAGTGAAACCATTGTCCAAACCTGAAAGGATTAAGAGAAGTTCAAACCAGTATTTAGAAAAAGTTTTTTTTTTATTGGGTAAAGAAATGTACAGTACTCTCAAAGTATTCAGTCCTGTATTTTCACATCGTGTAATGTTGCAGCCTTGTGTTGAAATCATTTAAATGTATTTTTCCCCCTTGTCGACTTTCAATATCATATCCCACAATGACAAAGTGAAAACTGATTTTTTTTTGTCATTATGAAGTTGAGTGTCGATTGATTTGGGGAGAAAAATTATTTAATGTTTTAACCTTAAAGCTGCAACATAGTGTAGAAAGTGAAGCGGTCTGAATGCGCTGTAACTGTATTTTCTTATTCTCCACTGGAATCAAATAACATTACAAATTGACACGATGACTTTTTAAAACTCAAAAATATATATCCGTTCTCTGTTTTCCAAGTTTATTTTTATGTTCTCTTCAATTAAAACACTTAATATTAAAGGATTTAATCACAAAGCAACTGCTACTCTTTTGACTTATTTGGATTCGTGTGAGTTTCTCTGTTTGCACTGCAGTCTGGGTGAGAGCATATTAGAACAGGGTGCAGGGAATCCACAAAGAACATGTCTTCCTCTCTCCATGCTTTATTTCTATTCTTCCTCATCAGCAGCCATTTTCACAAGACGCACACTGGCATCCATCCTCCTCCTGTCTTCATGACACGCGGCCACAACTTTCCACTAAGGTCCGGTGTAAAGTCACGAGTGGTGACGGTATATAGAGGCTGTAAACTGAAAATATGTACATAAGTTAAATGATGAATGTCACATTCACTTTTAGAACCTGTAGAGATGTACTTTGCTGTTGTTTTTGCAGTCGACCTTTCTGAGTGACACAAACCAGCTTTCCAACAGCTGTCCGCGGGACATTTCGGGGTTCAGTCACAGGAATGGGACGGGTGTTGAGAGACTGTATAAACGTGTACATAATGTAAATGGATGCGTTCAGTTTTAGAAATGGCCGCGATGCACTTCTGTTATTTTGCAATAGCTCTTTTGAATGACGGGGGGGGGGCATGTGTTCAGGCTACAACCAAATGTACCAGTGACGAAAAAGCTACAGCGGAGCGAGATTCGAAACGGAGCCGGCCTCACGGGTGCAGTTTACAAAATGATCCGCAGCGGTTATTTTACCCATAACTGCCCCGCCCGTCGGGCGTGGAGCTGTAAATGCCTTTTGGCGATGCCTCTCTTTTTCGAAATGAAATCCACAGGCAGAAGAAGGCTGTGTGGTCGCAGACGATGCTTACAAAGTATTCTTCAGACTTTTTAATTCACCATGGTTTCTTACTGTAGTCATTACTTTTTGCATGATGTGAATTACTGCACGGTCACTGAATCGAGTTACTTCTGACTCAGGGACTCTTTTGAAAGACTGGCAATGCAACAGCTGCGGCATTAACTGAATCTGAATCTGAATAAAAAGGCTTTTCTGAGGAAGCTGAGAGAGTGTGGCTCTTGCTTTTGTGAACGCTTTATGTCTGTATATATATATTAGTATAGTATATCACAAGATCCCTGTCAGCAGATGATGTCCGGCCTTGCGTTTTTGAAAATTCATTCTTTAAGGCCTTGTTGTCCATGTTGACTTGAAAACATATGAGACAAGAACATTAGTGGACAGTAGAGGGACCTCTTGAGCTGTTAAGTGATAGAGAAACACAATGGGGATATTCACCAAGTGAGCGACACGTCTGATCAATGTTTCGACTTAAAGCATTTAGGTAGAAAATGAGGACGCTCAGGTTTCAGAGGTGCTGGGGAGGAATCGAAGGGCCAGTGGAGTCATGCTGCTCTTTTACAAAGGAAGATGTCATAGAATAACTGAAAGGGGGAAGGAAACCTGTAGGAGAAAGAGGGTGACTCTAAGCCAAGTGAATGTGCAGGCGGCAAAAAGACCAAAGTTTACCATTAAGAACAATAAATGTGAATCTTTTCCCGCCCCGACAGAATTGAAGAATTCAGTGTGCCGTTATAAAAACAAAATTATAAACAAGAAATGGAAGTCAGTCCGACTTCCTCTCAAATGAGTTTGTTCACTTAGAACCTCACACGAGGCAAGGTAACAGTATAACTGTCATTTATATAACAGTCAGTGACATCATATATGTGATATAATGTCACTTACTGTTGTAATCATATACTGTCAATGACATGTGTTCTGTGAGAGATGGTGTGACGGGCTAAAATATATGAAAATACCAGGCTTTGGATGTGATGAGACCGCAATGACTTTATTCCTTTAAGACGTGACTAAACATTAATAAAAACCTTAGACTCAAAAGTGGTTTACTAGTTATGCTGATTTCTTAGCCTGTGAAAAAGGTTTGTCTGCCGTTGCTCCACAGGAGATTTGTCAAGTGTCAGTAAATTACTCATCAGGGTTATTTCAGCTTAGACAGTGTTTTTCTTTTATTGTTGAATATTTAAGGGTTGCTAAAATATTCACTTAATCATCATCATCATATTGACGCTCACAAAAAAATATCCAGTCCCAGAGTTACATGTTTAAGACAACAGTTTCTTTTTCTTTCAAAATTTCAGAGAGAAAACACATCTTGTGAGACGTGAGGTGAACGTGAGAGCGGTTTTAGTGTGAGGTATGTATGTTAATGTTCACATGTATGATGTAGTGACTGATTTCTCTTACGCATTATATACACAGACTGAACCAGAAACATATCCATTGCATGCAGCATAACCACAAATTAAATTTGCAAAATAGTAAAAACTGACATGTTAAAATGAACAACTGTCAGCATTTCTGGCGAGACACAAACATCTTAATATATTTTCTATATTTTTGCCCCACTTCCCTCAATCAAACAAAAGTTCATCTGCATTGTTCCAGATACACAAAATAAAACAATCCAAAATAAGAGTATATAAATATGAGTTGCTATGAATAGAAGGTCATTTTCTTCCAACATGAACTAAACAAAGAATCTTTTTCCGTATTTTGGTCAGTTTGAATCCGTAAATGAGAGGATTCATAAGTGGAGGGATGAGGAGGAATTCTATAGCGATGAAGTTTTGAAGGCTCTGCGGTAAATCTGTGGAGCCGAACCGCATGTACATCAGATCAAAAACTATTACAACGAGGAATGTGAGTAAAGAAATTAAATGGGGCACACATGTCTGCATGAACTTGACCCGGTCTTCTTTGGACCTCACGCAGTTTTTAATGAGATGCATGTAAGTCCAAATTATGAAAAGACCATGAGACACGTAAATCACGATTATTGCATATGAGACAACATTGTTTGAAACGGTGTCCGAGTCAGAGCAAGCGAGTTTGACAATGACCCAGTTCACACAGAATAGTTTCTGCAGGTTTGAACCACATAGTTTGAGTCTGGACGTGAACAGAACATTGATGGAGAAGACGCAGAAAGGTGTGAGCCAGGACACACACACCAGCTGAGAGAGCCTCCTCCGAGACATCAGAGAGTGATAGTGCAGCGGTCGACATATAGCCAGATACCTGTCGTAGGCCATGACTGCTAGAATGGACAGATCGCAGCAAGCGAATGAGTACATGACAAAAGCCTGTAGAAGGCATCCTTCGTATGAGATTTCTGGAGAAGACGACGACAGAAGGTCAGAAAGGAATTTGGGGTAGAACCCCGTGGTCCCATAAAGTCCATTGATGCAAAAACTGCACAACAAGACGTACATGGGTTCGTGCAGGTTTTCATCCGAGATAATGACAGCGATGAGAGAGATGTTGAAAACTAAAATCAGACTGTAATACAGTAAAGTGAGTGAGAAGATAGCAATTCTGTAATTCATTGTCTCATTGATCCCCGAAAGAGTGAGAATTCTTACTGCAGAAACATTGTCCATGTTCAGAGAGAAGAAATCTTCAGAATCTAGATGTTGAACTCTTCCCCCTCCAATGTGACGACAAACAGTAAGACTGTGCCGTCTGTCCTGTGACTCCTCTTCTGCTTCCACACAACCTTTTAAAAACTGTTGTGTCCATGGCAACACAACATCGGGGAATTCTAACTCTGGTAACACACGTAGAAAAAAACCTAATCAGGACAAACCCGTAAACCAGTCTGTCCATGTACTTTTGATTGAAATTGTATTTGAATTGTAATGTTCATAAGGAAGATTCTCAAACAAACCAAGGTGGACGAATGATGTTGTATCATTTGATTTGTTTGTTGATTTTAATTATTATTATTTAATTAGCGTTCTTTGAATTTAATGAATTTTGATGTTTTGTATTCTTTTTTTAATTTGTCTTGAGCCATTTTGACCAGCAAGGGGGGGGGGGGCTGCACATCCACCTGCATCTGCAACCATGCACCGAGGACTTGAAACCAACAATCGAGACCATCAACTCCTCAGGAAAATGTTTACAGACGTTTTATACCAGGTGAGAAGTAGAGTCATCGTCTACGGAGGAGGATTTGGGCCACACGTGAACATTTATTTGAGGTCTGACTATAAACTCTCTGAGAATTTAGTCACAACTCAAATACATTTTTCACCCGTGGCCTTAATTCTCTTCTGTAAGTTTCGAATAGACTTCTATTGAAACCGACTTCTTTTTGCAACCAGTTAGTCGCCCTCTGCTGGTCATTCCAGAGAGTTCAGGCTTCAGGCACTTCCACATTGGCTTTATTTTTCTCTGAACCCGGTGACTACGTCCATATTTATTTTTACAGTCGATGTACCTAATTTGCTGGGGTCACAAAATCTGCAATGGGGTCACATGTCCTCCACAGTTGTGTCTTGTGTCTGCAGCCAAACCAGTATTTCGAAAAAAGTGTTTTGTTTTTTTATTGGGTTAAAACATGTACAGTTCTCCCAAAGTGTTCAGACCCGTATTTTCCCATTGTGTTATGTTGCAGTCTTGTATTGAAATCATTTGAATTAATTTTCCCCCTTGTCAACTTTCAATATCATATCCCACAATGACAAAGTGAAAACCTATCTTATTTTGTCTACATGAAGTTGAGTGTCGATCGAAAGAGAAAAATGGTAATTTCATTCTTTAAGGCCTTGTTGTCCATGTTGACTTGAAAACATATGAGACAAGAACATTAGTGGACAGTAGAGGGACCTCTTGAGCTGGTAAGTGATGGAGAAACACAATGGGGATATTCACCAAGTGAGCGACACGTCTGATCAATGTTTCGACTTAAAGCATTTAGGTAGAAAATGAGGACGCTCAGGTTTCAGAGGTGCTGGGGAGGAATCGAAGGGCCAGTGGAGTCATGCTGCTCTTTTACAAAGGAAGATGTCGTAGTCAGAATAACTGAAAGGGGGAAGGAAACTTGTAGGAGAAAGAGGGTGACTCTAAGCCAAGTGAATGTGCAGGCGGCAAAAAGTACACCTCCAGTGGGTCAGCATCAGTTACAGAAACATGACTCCACATGAATGATATGTCGAACAGATCCCCATATTGACTTACAGTATTTTAGTTCACAGTCCACTGCCCTAAAGTGGCCAAAAATTCTGTCAAATTTAAATTCCTTTTGGTATACTTATGCTAAATAAGCCTTCTCTCAAACTAAATAACAAATTTATTGTTCTACAAAGTCATCAGAAACTCTATCTTTGAAAAGGGAATGTACAGTGGTTAAATGACAGAAACAAAAGTGGAACACAGTTCATTTGAAGAGCCCTGGACACCTACACATTAGATCTCAGCTCAGGTTGACCAAAGTTTACCATTAAGAACAATAAATGTGCATCTTTTCCCGCCCCGACAGATCCAATAACATTAATTTAAAGTTTGCAGTCATAACAGAATTCGGTGTGTAGTTATGAAAACAAAAATTTAAACAAGAAAAGGAAGTCAGTTTAACTACCTCGAACTTCAAACCAGGCAAGGTCAATTCACATCAACAAGTGAAAACCTCTCTCCTCACAGAAAAGAACTGGCATTGGCAGCATGATTTGTTGTACAGTATAACTGTCATTTATATAACAGTCAGTGACATCATATATGAGATATAATGTCACTTACTGTTGTAATCATATACTGTCAATGACATGTGTTCTTTGAGAGATGGTGTGACGGGCTAAAATATATGAAAATACCAGGCTTTGGATGTGATGAGACCGCAATGACTTTATTCCTTTATAATATATATTAAAGAATATTTAAGGGTTGCTAAAATATTCACTTAATCATCATCATCATATTGACGCTCACAAAAAAATATCCAGTCCCAGAGTTTGCATAATAGAACCCCGTGGTTACATGTTTAAGACAACAGTTTCTTTTTCTTTCAAAATTTCACAGAGAAAACACATCTTGTGAGACGTGAGGTGAACGTGAGAGCGGTTTTAGTGTGAGGTATGTATGTTAATGTTCACTTGTATGATGTAGTGACTGATTTCTCTTACGCATTATATACACAGACTGAACCAGAAACATATCCATTGCATGCAGCATAACCACAAATTAAATTTGCAAAATAGTAAAAACTGACATGTTAAAATGAACAACTGTCAACATTTCTGGCGAGACACAAACATCATAATATATTTTCCATATTTTTGCCCCACTTCCCTCAATCAAACAAAAGTTCATCTGCATTGTTCCAGATACACAAAATAAAACAATCCAAAATAAGAGTAAATAAATATGAGTTGCTATGAATAGAAGGTTATGTTTTTCCAACATGAACTAAACAAAGAATCTTTTTCCGTATTTTGGTCAGTTTGAATCCGTAAATGAGAGGATTCATAAGTGGAGGGATGAGGAGGAATTCTATAGCGATGAAGTTTTGAAGGCTCTGCGGTAAATCTGTGGAGCCGAACCGCATGTACATCAGATCAAAAACTATTACAACGAGGAATGTGAGTAAAGAAATTAAATGGGGCACACATGTCTGCATGAACTTGACCCGGTCTTCTTTGGACCTCACGCAGTTTTTAATGAGATGCATGTAAGTCCAAATTATGAAAAGACCATGCGACACGTAAATCACAATTGTTGCATATGAGACAACATTGTTTGAAACGGTGTCCGAGTCAGAGCAAGCGAGTTTGACAATGACCCAGTTCACACAGAATAGTTTCTGCAGGTTTGAACCACATAGTTTGAGTCTGGACGTGAGCAGGACACTGATGGAGAAGACGCAGAAAGGTGTGAGCCAGGACACACACACCAGCTGAGAGAGCCTCCTCCGAGACATCAGAGAGTGATAGTGCAGCGGTCGACATATAGCCAGATACCTGTCGTAGGCCATGACTGCTAGAATGGACAGATCGCAGCAAGCGAATGAGTACATGACAAAAGCCTGTAGAAGGCATCCTTCGTATGAGATTTCTGGAGAAGACGACGACAGAAGGTCAGAAAGGAATTTGGGGTAGAACCCCGTGGTCCCATAAAGTCCATTGATGCAAAAACTGCACAACAAGACGTACATGGGTTCGTGCAGGTTTTCATCCGAGATAATGACAGCGATGAGAGAGATGTTGAAAACTAAAATCAGACTGTAATACAGTAAAGTGAGTGAGAAGATAGCAATTCTGTAATTCATTGTCTCATTGATCCCCGAAAGAGTGAGAATTCTTACTGCAGAAACATTGTCCATGTTCAGAGAGAAGAAATCTTCAGAATCTAGATGTTGAACTCTTCCCCCTCCAATGTGACGACAAACAGTAAGACTGTGCCGTCTGTCCTGTGACTCCTCTGCTGCTTCCACACAACCTTTTAAAAACTGTTGTGTCCATGGCAACACAACATCAGGGAATTCTAACTCTGGTAACACACGTAGAAAAAAAACTAATCAGGACAAACCCGTAAACCAGTCTGTCCATGTACTTTTGATTGAAATTGTATTTGAATTGTAATGTTCATAAGGAAGATTCTCAAACAAACCAAGGTGGACGAATGATGTTGTATCATTTGATTTGTTTGTTGATTTTAATTATTATTATTTAATTAGCGTTCTTTGAATTTAATGAATTTTGATGTTTTGTATTCTTTTTTTTATTTGTCTTGAGCCATTTTGACCAGCAAGGGGGGGGGGGGGGGCTGCACATCCACCTACATCTGCAACCATGCACCGAGGACTTGAAACCAACAATCGAGACCATCAACTCCTCAGGAAAATGTTTACAGACGTTTTATACCAGGTGAGAAGTAGAGTCATCGTCTACGGAGGAGGATTTGGGCCACACGTGAACATTTATTTGAGGTCTGACTATAAACTCTCTGAGAATTTAGTCACAACTCAAATACATTTTTCACCCGTGGCCTTAATTCTCTTCTATAAGTTTCGAATAGACTTCTATTGAAACCGACTTCTTTTTGCAACCAGTTAGTCGCCCTCTGCTGGTCATTCCAGAGAGTTCAGGCTTCAGGCACTTCCACATTGGCTTTATTTTTCTCTGAACCCGGTGACTACGTCCATATTTATTTTTACAGTCGATGTACCTAATTTGCTGGGGTCACAAAATCTGCAATGGGGTCACATGTCCTCCACAGTTGTGTCTTGTGTCTGCAGCCAGCATCTCTTGCTTTTTCTGGCTAACTAGACTTCTGCTCAGGTTGACGTTGAGTGGAGCTTTACTTGTCACCAAACCTGTTCTTACCATGTCCCATCCAACCAGGTGCTAAAAAACTATGGGAAGGTCAGAGAGATGTCAGTCTGTCACCGTCTTTACACACCCACATCTTGAGAAGAGTCTCATTAGGCAACACTGTCTATTATAAATACATATTGGGGTAAACCATGAGCGTACCTTAAACTAAAAGACACTCCACTCATAACGGCAGATGTTTAATTTTTATTATAAAATGTAGAAAAATCACACTCACTATAGAAACATATGTGACTATGGGATCTTTTATTTGACCACACACATTTGCCTCAAGCTCAATATGCATATTAATAAACATTTGACCTAAGTCCTAATAAAGCACAAGTCTCAATACTAGAAAGAATGATGGCGGAATTCCATTTAGCTTATTCAGTTTCATGGTTCTTATCCAATATACAATGTATATACATATACAAATATCTGTATATACATGAAAATATATGATGTCACCATTAGCCCACTGTCCTGTTGGGATGCTATATGGCCTGTATTATAATGATAATGACACACTAGCAAACTTAGGCCTTTTTTTCTTTTTAAATGCTAGCACACATTGTCATGTTATTGTTTTCAGTCTGTCATATGTGTCCAGAAACTAACAGACTAAAAAGCATTTATTTGACCTTATGGGTTCATAACAGGCAAATGTTGCCAGGTATACCAGTAAGTTGTTAAGAATATATTTATCAATGATAGCGATGAGAGAGATGTTGAAAAACAAAACAACCCCGTAATACAGTAAGGTGAGTGAGAAGAGCGCTGCTCTGCGATGAAATGTCTCGTTGAACCCTGACAGAATGAAATCTGTCTAACAACAGAAACATTACCCATGCTCAGACGACTAATTGTTATACCTCTCTCTCCTCAGATTGTACTTGCCTTGTGTCACAGCATCAGCGGGGACAGCGTAAGCAGGCTAGTGCGCGTGCTGTGCTGAACACGCATCCCTCACAAAGTCTGCTCTACGACACACCATCTATTAATAACAGCTTTGGCAACAACAACAACAACAACAAACCCCAAATGGGAATAAAAACTTTGATCCAGTTGAATCGTGTTCTGAACCATGGCGCCGGGAAAACAGAATGTTGCAGCCAGTTTTGATCTAGTATTCCTAATTATGGAATCACCGAGGATCAGAGAAGCAGGAGGGATGGGCCCGAGGATCTGCGTTGGAGACGCGGTTACAAGCATTTACCTGCATGCATCCTGATTGTGGACAGGGGGTTTGTCGTTGAGTAAGAACGCCGCCCTCTGCGGTTTGAAGAGCTACCTGCTCCTAGAAATATAACTACTCTTAGTGACATAAAAAAAAATTGTTGATTGGCAGAATAAGGAGATATTGAGTTGCCATTGAATACCTGTATACTTTGTCATGATTCTGCCCTGTTGAACACTTGGGACTTTTTGAAACTCTTGAAAGATTTTTTTGTTGTATCCGTTGTGGACTTTTGGAAATTCTTTGCTTAGACTTGCTTGGATTTCTATTGGAGTTGTTTGGACCTTAAGCTTGTGTTTCCCTTATGTGATTCACTTCCTATTGAAACGCTTGGTGGCTTTATGAGCCATGTTCAACCCATGAAATTCCACATTTTTATATTTAAGGAATGTGATATTAAAACGACCAGTACTTTTTTCCCCCCAATCACAGCACAGTCATATCATTTAGTTTAGAGCTAAAAAATACATTAAAGTGTGCAGTATCTCTTTAAATAAAATGAAAAATGAATGTGGCAGACA
The DNA here is from genome assembly GCF_022379125.1 of Scophthalmus maximus. Classification (NCBI taxonomy): domain Eukaryota; kingdom Metazoa; phylum Chordata; class Actinopteri; order Pleuronectiformes; family Scophthalmidae; genus Scophthalmus; species Scophthalmus maximus. The sequence continues at coordinate 14,761,112 of NC_061528.1, read as the reverse complement.
TATTTGCATGAACTTTCTCCTGTTTTTGTTTGGATGTCACGAATTGTTTTTAATTATAAAAAATAAAATGGCCAAAACAGTATAACAAGTATAAATTAAGCAGTAATAACAGCATTTGCAATGGAGGCAGAACAAGTTACATTAGAAACAATTCAATTAACACTGTAGATCTTGCGTTATATAACCTTGATGTTGATGTATTTATTGCATCCTTTAAGATCAAATAAATAAGTTTAACCCAACCTCTTTGTGTTGTCATGACAGTGATATACTAGAGGTTGAAAACAGTCACATAGTTGTCATAGGCTAAGACATTCTACTAATCTTTGCACTTCTGTACTAAACAACAAGAGGCGGATCATAACATTATTTCTTTCTCCTGCTCACATATTTCTTCTCCCAAGATAAAATCTGCATAACTCTTTTACATATGTTTGACACTGTCAACCAGCCTTTATTTGAAATACAATTTGCATGCAAATAACACAAAAAACAACTTCTCTTTAAAACATGACAGCATTTATTAACCGGAGCAATATCAATACAACTTATGTTAGCAAATGTCTAATGTACACTAAACTACAAATCATATATCATATGAAAATCATGTGAAAAGACACAACAAGCAAGAGTGTGTGTGTGTGTGTGTGTGTGTGTGTGTGTGTGTGTGTGTGTGTGTGTGTGTGTGTGTGTGTGTGTGGAGCGCATCCACACGGGTGGAGGGTCCCTTCGCTGCTAAGAAATTTTTGATGGTAGTATCATAAATTATTATTTTCTGGATTATTGGAGGAAATAAGGAGATATTGTGTTGCCATTATATCCCTGTACTCTTTGTGAAAACTCTCATGAACACTTGGGACTGTTTTGGAACTCTTGAAAGATTGTTTTGTTATATCCGTTGTGGACTTTTTGGAATTCTTTGTTTAGACTTGGATTTGTATTTCAGTTGTTTGGACCTTAAGCTTGTGTTTCTCTTATGTGATTCACTTCCTATTGAAAGGCTTGGTGGCTTTCAACGCATGAAATTCCACATTTGTATAAATTTGGCAAGAAATGTGATATTAAAGGACCACTCATTTTATATCCATCACAGAACAGTCATATCATTTAGTTTACAGCTTAAAAAACACGTACAGTATCTCTCAGTAACAAAATAAATGTGGCAGACGTATTTGCATGAACTTACTCCTGTTTTCTTTGGATGTCACAAATTGTTTTGAATTATAAAAATAAAATGGCCTAAACAAAAAGTATAAATTATGCAGTAATAACAGCATTTGCAATGGAGGCAGAACAAGTTATATTAGAAACAATTGAATTAACTCTGTAGATCTTCACTACATTTGAGTTGTTATCATACCCATTTACATCAAATAAATAAGTTTAAGCCAAGCAGAAAAACCCAACCTCTTTGTGTTGTCATGACAGAGTGATATACTAGAGGTTGAAAACAGTCACATAGTTGTCATAGGCTACGACATTCTACTAATCTTTGCACTTCTGTACTAAACAACAAGAGGCGGATCATAATATACATCAACTTTCTTTCTCCTGCTCACATATTACTTCTCCCAAGATAAAATCTGCATAACTCTTTCACGTATTTTTGTTAGTTTGAAACCATATATGAGAGGATTGATGATCGGAGGAATAAGCAGGAATTCCATCGCCATGAAATTCTGGACACTTTGTGATAACGTCTTTGAGCCGAATCTCATGTACAACAAATCAAAAAACAGAGATATCAAAACAATATTTAAACATAATAAGTGTGGCAGACATGTTTGCATGAACTTGCTCCTGTTCTCATTGGACAGAATGCATTTTTTGATGAGATACATGTAAGACCAAACGATAAAAACAGCGTGCAAAAAATAAAAAGTGTAATTGAAAGCTGGAATAATAACGCTTGCTATCGAGGCAGAACAAGCTAGTTTACCAACCAAATAATTAATACAGTATATTTTTGGTATATGTGAGCCGCATAAGCTTGATAATGATGTTGTTATTGTGCCCATCAGCACCAGATAAATAGGTACAAGCCAAGCAAAAAACACAAAGATGCCAATTTTTTCCTTCGTCATCACAGAGTGGTAAACAAGAGGTCGACATATAGCCACATATCGGTCATAGGCCATCAGCACAAGAATCGAGAAATCTGCACAAGCTGAAGAGTGCAACACAAACCCCTGCGCAAGACATCCAGTGTAAGAGATGACATGAGTGGGAGACAAAAGATCACTGAGTAATTTTGGATAAAATCCTGCAGTCCCATACAGTCCGTTGATGCACAGATTACAAAGGAAGATGTACATGGGCTCATGAAGGGCTTTATCCACAATGATTGTCACAATAATCGTCACATTTACCAGCCAAATCACACAGTAACACAACAGAGTGAGAGCAAAGAGAGTGACCCGGTAGCTCGCCGTGCCATTGAACCCTGACAGAGTCAACGTAGAAACTACAGACACATTATCCATCATGTTGAACCGCTTTCTCACATTATTCACAAAGAAAAAAAGACAACCGACATTACCTTTGTCCATCGCTAAGAACCTCAACTGTCATTCTTACACTACCTTATATCATTCAGTGGCCGGAACAGATAATGTGCTGGTGAACTTGGGAATTCAAACAGTCCAATCAGTGAGCTGGAATAAGATGTAGAGTAAATTTTGCAGTAATTGTCACTGAAAATTACGTAAACTCTAACTTCAACTCTCCTTTCAACCTTTAGTCAAAGTGCATTTTGATGTATGGGTATATATTAAGTGCAAAGTTACTACTTTAAATAATCACTTGTATTTGAAGCAGATGATGTCCTCAAAACATATAGTTTTTATTTTTTGAGAGACCACTTTTATTGAGTTTTATATACACTGTCTAAGTCATGAGAAGAGGCCTTTTCGACATGTAAAAAGAAAATGATATTGCATGCCATCAGCACCTGAAGGAGTCTAGCAATTTCTAGAACAGACATTATGTGGATTAATACCTGATTTATTCAAGCCATTCGACTAAGCTACAGTAACATTGTACAAATCAATTTAGTTTGGTCCAGCAACGGACGCATACATGCTGAACAAGGACCTGCTGTAGATGGTGCAGATCATTTTATCACGTCATGGCCCGTGGCCCAGACGACTTTTGTGCCACTTTCATGTCCTTTAGTACCCACTGCCACTCCAGTTGCACTACTTGCACTCTTTTGTTAACTATTCAGTTTAAAATGACTGAACATATTCATTTTCTGACTCATTGAACACTGAACTCACTGGCATGTTCATGAAACCAGTGTCAGACGACTTTTGCTTTGTGACATGAAGCTTTATCCGGTCAGAGGGAGCCGATTGGAGATGGTAAATTGTGGCCATAGAGGAATTCACGTGGTCAGCAACCATACTCGAGCTGTGGCGTTCAAATGAGGATTGATTTTTATCAAGAACTTGATGCTATTTTTTTTTCTCTCAAAGCATTCTGAGTAAACTCTGGAGACTGTTAAACTCCCAGGAGATCAACACGTTCAGTTGTTGTGCGGTGATAGGAGCAAATTTGGTTATTAGCAATAATTCATAATTATCAAGGATAATTATGAATAAGTAAAATCAATAAAGCGTATTAATCAATGTAAATAGCAACGGGGCACCAACCGGAAACAAGGACCAATGACCAAATAGTGATATCAGTCTTAAATGTTAAGGGTGTTCACCCAAAATGTTCATATGTGGTGGATTTGAGCATTTATGGAGTGAACTGAAGATGTGAATACGAGAAGTGACACTGTCAACCAGCCTTTATTTGAAATACAATTTGCATGCAAATAACACAAAAAACAACTTCTCTTTAAAATATGACAGCATTTATTAACCGGAGCAATATCAATACAACTTATGTTAGCAAATGTCTAATGTACACTAAACTCCAAATCATATATCATATGAAAATCATGTGAAAAGACACAACAAGCAAGAGTGTGTGTGTGTGTGTGTGTGTGTGTGTGTGTGTGTGTGTGTGTGTGTGTGTGTGTGTGTGTGTGTGTGTGGAGCGCATCCACACGGGTGGAGGGTCCCTTCGCTGCTAAGAAATTTTTGATGGTAGTATCATAAATTATTATTGTCTGGATTATTGGAGGAAATAAGGAGATATTGTGTTGCCATTATATCCCTGTACTCTTTGTGAAAACTCTCATGAACACTTTGGACTTTTTTGGAACTCTTGAAAGATTGTTTTGTTATATCTGTTGTGGACTTTTTGGAATTCTTTGTTTAGACTTGGATTTGTATTTCAGTTGTTTGGACCTTAAGCTTGTGTTTCTCTTATGTGATTCACTTCCTATTGAAAGGCTTGGTGGCTTTCAACCCATGAAATTCCACATTTGTATAAATTTGACAAGAAATGTGATATTAAAGGACCAGTCATTTTATATCCATCACAGAACAGTCATATCATTTAGTTTACAGCTTAAAAAACACGTACAGTATCTCTCAGTAACAAAATAAATGTGGCAGACGTATTTGCATGAACTTACTCCTGTTTTCTTTGGATGTCACAAATTGTTTTGAATTATAAAAATAAAATGGCCTAAACAAAAAGTATAAATTATGCAGTAATAACAGCATTTGCAATGGAGGCAGAACAAGTTATATTAGAAACAATTGAATTAACTCTGTAGATCTTCACTACATTTGAGTTGTTATCATACCCATTTACATCAAATAAATAAGTTTAAGCCAAGCAGAAAAACCCAACCTCTTTGTGTTGTCATGACAGAGTGATATACTAGAGGTTGAAAACAGTCACATAGTTGTCATAGGCTACGACATTCTACTAATCTTTGCACTTCTGTACAAAACAACAAGAGGCGGATCATAATATACATCAACTTTCTTTCTCCTGCTCACATATTACTTCTCCCAAGATAAAATCTGCATAACTCTTTTACGTATTTTTGTTAATTTGAAACCATATATGAGAGGATTGATGATCGGAGGAATAAGCAGAAATTCCATCGCCATGAAATTCTGGACACTTTGTGATAACGTCTTTGAGCCGAATCTCATGTACAACAAATCAAAAAGCAGAGATATCACAACAACATTTAAACATAATAAGTGTGGCAGACATGTTTGCATGAACTTGCTCCTGTTCTCATTGGACAGAATGCATTTTTTGATGAGATACATGTAAGACCAAACGATAAAAATAATGTGCAAAAAATAAAAAGTGTAATTGAAAGCTGGAATAATAACGCTTGCTATCGAGGCAGAACAAGCTAGTTTACCAACCAAATAATTAATACAGTATATTTTTGGTATATGTGAGCCGCATAAGCTTGATAATGATGTTGTTATTGTGCTCATCAGCACCAGATAAATAGGTACAAGCCAAGCAAAAAACACAAAGATGCCAATTTTTTCCTTCGTCATCACAGAGTGGTAAACAAGAGGTCGACATATAGCCACATATCGGTCATAGGCCATCAGTACAAGAATCGAGAAATCTGCACAAGCTGAAGAGTGCAACACAAACCCCTGCACAAGACATCCAGTGTAAGAGATGACATGAGTGGGAGACAAAAGATCACTGAGTAATTTTGGATAAAATCCTGCAGTCCCATACAGTCCGTTGATGCACAGATTACAAAGGAAGATGTACATGGGCTCATGAAGGGCTTTATCCACAATGATTGTCACAATAATCGTCACATTTACCAGCCAAATCACACAGTAACACAACAGAGTGAGAGCAAAGAGAGTGACCCGGTAGCTCGCCGTGCCATTGAACCCTGACAGAGTCAACGTAGAAACTACAGACACATTATCCATCATGTTGAACCGCTTTCTCACATTATTCACAAAGAAAAAAAGACAACCGACATTACCTTTGTCCATCGCTAAGAACCTCAACTGTCATTCTTACACTACCTTATATCATTCAGTGGCCGGAACAGATAATGTGCTGGTGAACTTGGGAATTCAAACAGTCCAATCAGTGAGCTGGAATAAGATGGAGAGTAAATTTTGCAGTAATTGTCACTGAAAATTACGTAAACTCTAACTTCAACTCTCCTTTCAACCTTTAGTCAAAGTGCATTTTGATGTATATTAAGTGCAAAGTTACTACTTTAAATAATCACTTGCATTTGAAGGAGATGATCTCCTCAAAACATATAGTTTTGTTTTTTGAGAGACCACTTTTATTGAGTTTTATATACACTGTCTAAGTCATGAGAAGTCATCTAAAAAGAAAATGATATTGCATGCCATCAGCACCTTCGGGAATATATCTGGACAATGCACAGAAAGAGCGTTATTGTAAAACTCTCCACAAAAAAAGGGGGTTTTGCATATTGTGAAACAGACATTATGACGATTAATAACTGATCTAGTCAAGCCATTTACTAAGCTACAGTAACATTGTACTTTTTTGTGCCACTCTCATGTCCTTTAGTACCCACTGCAACTCCAGTTGCCCTAATTGCACTCTTTGGTTAACTATTCAGTTTAAAATCACTGAAAACATATAATATTGGACACTGAACTCACTGTCATGTTCATGAAACCAGTGTCAGACGACTTTTTCTTTGTGACATGAAGCTTTATCCGGTCAGAGGGAGCTGATTGGAGATGGTAAATTGTGGTCATGAAGGAATTCACATGGTCAGCAACTATCCTCAAGCTGTGGCGTTCAAATGAGGATTGATCTTTTATCGAGAACTTGATGCTGTTCCTTATTGAAATTGACATTAAACTCAGCCTGTACGGTACCAATAATCATGTCGCAGTCGAAGTCACTGAGAGCAATTTTTTTTCCCCGTGCTGATGTTTGATATGAACATAAGCTGGCCCGTTTGTGAATGATTTCATGCATTGCACTACTGCCACTCGATTGGCTGGTTGGATAATAGCACAAATATGCAGGTGTTCTCAATAAAAAAGTCGAGGGTCTTGTATTATTTTCAAAATCAAGCAAAACTATGAGGTCAAATACTTGACACTTTCTCACCCAGCCTGAGTGATGAGAGAATTCGAGAAAAAAAAAGTATGTGAGGATGAAAATGAAGATAAGTCATTAATGGAGCCCTGGGGAAATGACATTCAAAACACATGTGCTTGAGTATTTGAATCCAATTCATTTTCATAATTTGAGAACAATAAGCATGTGACCACAACACGCTCACAGTCTGTAACACTGGCAGTAGGCAAACAAAGCATAGACACGAGGTTAACAATGACAACCTGGCAACCTGGCAAAGAACAAAGGTAACAAGGTCTGTATATATATATATATATATATACACACACATATGCTCTATTGGCAGGCAAGAACAGGTTAAAGAAGCAGGTGACATGAGACATTCTGTGTGTTGTAATGATTCTTTATTCTCCTCCAGTTATATTGTGAGTTGACGGGTGTTGGGGTTTCTTTTGTGTTGTCATACAAATAGTCATAAAAATATGCTGGGGGATGGTTCAAACTGGTTATTGCTTAAATGTTGGCAACACCCGTATAATGTGTCTTCTGATTTCGGGCAACTTCAGCCCATACACAAGAGGATTCAGAACTGGAGGGATGACAACAAACTCCAGCGACAAAATAACGGCCACAAGTGGGTTTAACTCTTCAGGATCGTATCGGCTCAAGGCAATATCACAAAATCCTGTGATGGAGTAGATCACAAATGAGACCATGTGAGGAAGACAGCTCTGTAATACTTTCACTTTGAATTCTGCCGATTTCTTCCAGCAAACCACTACAATTCGTAAATAGGTGTACAGCACGTAGAAAAGGGGAAGGAAAACTATTCCTATGGTTAAAAGCAAACCGACGACGTTGTTGACAGCGGTGCTGACACATGATAATTTCACAACACTCCAGTTTGCACAAAACACTTTTTGAATCTCATTACCGCATAAGGGAAGGCCGGCGGACATAGAAATAACTGCTGTTAGGACAAAGGTCGGAAAAAACCAAGCCAACGCTGTCAAGTAATAAACAGTTTTAGAAGTCATCTTCCTGTGGTAGTGCAAAGGATGACACACAGCGACATATCTGTCATACGCCATGACGCCGAGAATGGTCATTTCGTAGGCAGCATACGTGTAAATGACATAGATCTGAGTGAAACAAGCAGGACGCGAGATCAAATGAGAGTCAGACAGAAGGTCCACGAGGAATCTGGGGAAGAAACCAGCCGAGCCGTACAGCGAGTTGACAGACAACAAAGCAATGAAAATGTACATGGGCTCATGTAGTGATCTTTCGCGCGATATCACCAGTATTATGACAAGATTAGCGGAGACGATGAAGCTGTAGAGCAGGAGACAGAAGACGAAGGCCGGATACTGGTAGTTCCCGATGTCCACAAACATTGTGAGTTTAAAGTAAGAGGAAAAGGTATAATTTTCCATTTCACACACACACACACACACACACACACACACACACACTAAACCATCAACAAAGAATTCAGTAGATTATTGTTCGCAGTTGGACCAACTCTCCTTCCTGGCGTGAGAACGAAGTGACAGCATCTGTGAGAAGGAAGATTTAAGCAGTTGTATGACAAAGTGTTAAAATACTTATAGAATAAGTAAATAAAGTATATAAATATAAAATAGCCATTGAAGCTCAGCGTCATACACCTGTGGTCATACCTGTAGTAGTGTCACTGTGTTACTGGACAAATGGTCAATCACCTTTGAGGTCTGCTCTACACATTCTGCTCTTGTTCGGCTCTGTCGACACAACACGAGGGCAGGTAATGAGGAGGGGTTTACAGAATGTGAATGAATGTCGTCACCGGTTTTTCTTCTCTGGAGAACACTGATGGTAAGAGCATTATCACGCTGTATTGATCTATCGCTTACCGTTAGGCATCTTGAAATGTCTACGTCGCTGTGAATATACACGTGTGTTATGATAATGTCTCGCTCATGAATCCTAAAAGCTAAGAGGAGATGAACATCGGGATATCGTGCTGTATGTTGTGTATTATCCCTGCGGGCGGCTGTGTGTCAGAAGTTACTTTGTTGAATAGAATGTTACCATAACCAGTTACCCTAACCCATCTCTCATGGCCCACCGGTAAGAAACAGTTGAGCATTTACGTCTCCGGTAGACACAGAGTGACGTTACCATTCATTTGGAGTTGGGGTATTTCCAGTATTCACTCATCTATTAGCTCTCTTTTGGTCTCAACCAACTCCTGAGGGAAATGTTATTACTATGTTCACCACAAAACAGGCTTTTTCCCTAGTTTTGCTTGTCCCCAGTTTTGCAATATCTAATCCATGCTTGATCAAACCCTTTCTCTCACTCAGCTTCGGCCCCCGCCAGGGTTTTACTGTCCGGGGCAGTTCGTTCGGGAACCAAATGGCGTGTGTGTTCTTTGGCTGAGGCTCATTCATCTAACGCACACTGGGGCGATTTTCTTCCAACTCATCTTCAATTTCCTCGTGGGTTTTTTCCACTCGATTCTCTGCAGCCTTGATGAATTGTGACCTCAAAACATCTGAGATGTTAGCGTTAATGGTAAAATGGTCAAATTTAAGAAAGAAGAAAAAAAAGAGCAAGGTCTTGGACGTTATTGTCATCAATAAGGATCAATGGTTGTCGGGTACCGAGCTCTCTTGCTCTTCAGGCTTCTTTGATTCGACATGACAGTTCAGGGTGTCTGATCCCGTGTGCATCTGTGGCATGTTTCTGGATTTTACAGCGCACACATTTACAATGTGATGAAGACATTTTCTTAATTTGCTCATGTTATGTCTATTTGCATGCATTCATTGCATTGCTCTCTCGGGGGCCACACCGTACTAAGGACATTGTGCGAGGCTGTATATAGTTTATGGTGGCATTGTACCGACTGCATTATACGCACATTTCTGTTGCAAATAATGTTTTTTCTGTGTTTCGTGCTTTGCACTCGGTAACCAAACCAATGAAGCCCGATTAAAAAAAAATTGAAATTGACAACTGAATTGACGGCACAGTATTGAAGGAAAATACAACATTAAAAGTGGTTTTAATGTATTTATTACTGTTTTCAGTCTGTTAGTACTATATTTTGGGCCTGTATGTGTGAATTAGTGTCCAGACTGACTCTCCAATGAATTTGAATGTGCTCTACGATCTTTGGCAGCTTTTGGTGTAAACATGTACATTTGCAATCATGTAAACATTGTCTTATCTCCTACTCTACAAAGTGTCAGAGTTTTTGTTTGGCAAGCTATCCCCATGAGCACAGTCTACAGTGACCACTGGATCATAATGAGCTTTTCTGTACCCTGTTCCCTGAGGCGCTGTTGTTTTCCACTGACGCCCACCTGGGAGATCACAGTAATGATCCTCTCATCTTTCATCGGATTGCGGCGAAGATATGCAAGTCAATCGGGAGAATGGTAATTGGAGTGTGTTACGTGATTGGGATTGCACAAACACACGCTTTTGCTTTGGTCATTTTTTGGGCACATTACTCACCCCGACACTGACGATAAACCCTGTGCTTGTTGTCTGTTTCGAAGGAAATTTCAATATTTGTTTCTATACACCTATTATACATGTGAGAAAATCAATGCTGAAAACGTGGGAAAAGACTGTGAACTATGTAACACAGATTGGCAGTTTATTATCATTTTTGCGCAGGCAAGACATCATGGCTCGGCGACACACTGGAGCCATACTTTGCGCCGTGTGGGTCAGGGAAATCTCCAGCCTGCAACCCAGTCGACAGGCCTGCAAACTTCCAGCCGGCGTCCAAGGAGCGGTCTCCTTACCCGGAGACTCCCCCAGCTTTTCCTGGGAGATATCAGCCGCTAGAAGGAAGCACGGGTCACACAGAGCCGATCCCCACACCTGCCCAGCACAACAGAGCCTCAGCCGCCCAACAAGCTGGGCCCCCAGTTGGACGCTGCGTTCACTGTCCTGGCTGACGTCCAGTCTGTAGGTCTTCTTCCTGTCTGCAGAGCCCTCACACTGTCCGCCCCGTGGTCTCGCTGACCAGCCCTTCGACTGGCCCCCAGAGATCCCCAGCTCCACTGCTCCGCTCCCTGTCCGCAGACAATCTAACAGATACCACTACCGACACACGTGTGTTTCAACATATAAGAATGCGATTTCTTGCATATATTTTTTTATTTTGATGGGCTTACTGCAATTAATCGTAGTTCAATAGATGAAATGATGTAGTCTCTTTTTTGATGCACTATTACTGAACAGTTTCACTGATTGTGGCCTAACGCAAGACCAAAAAAAGGGCTCCTGTTCAATTTTAAACTATATTAACCACATTTAATCATATCATAAATGGAGACAAATTAACTGACAAGCAGGATAGGAGCAAACCTCAAACACCTCATCCTCCCCCTTTCGCATCCTGTTCGTGTGTCAAAGCTGATGTTACCAAAACAATTAATATAATGATATAGCAAAAAAAGTCAGACTGTAGGTGAGTTGTGAGGTTCACAGACATCACAACACAAAGCATCCCTGTGTGTAGTCACACACACACTGTAGGACAGAGCCTCAGTCTCAGTCTAAATCTCTGACCTACCTTTGTGAAAAAAAGATATTATTCTGTGTCGAATTCTCGTCAGGATCACTCCATAAATAATCGGGTTGAGCAGGGGTGGGACCATGAGAAACTGTACGGCCATGAAGTTCTTCAGACTCTGCGGCACAGACGCTGATCCATATCTAGAGTACATGAGGTCAAAGAGCAGAGCGGCCGTGACATTGAGCAAACACAATAAATGTGGCACACATGTCTGTGTAAACTTCCTCACGCTCTCTCTGGATTTCAACGCTGACCGCACCAGGTGCACATATGAAGTAAAAATGAAGACGACGTGCCCTATGTAGATGGAAATGATAAGCAGTCCGACAATGTCGTTTGCCTTCGTTGAACTACAAGCAAGTTTAACAATTGACCAGTTCGCACAGTAGAGCTTCTCTATGTGAGAGCTACACAGTTTCAGTGTGGATGTCAAAGTTAAAACCAGTATCTCAAAGACGAGAGGCACAAGCCAGGACAGAAACACTAAGACAGAAGTCCTGCGCATGGACATCTCAGAGTGATACTTCAGTGGTCGACATATGGCCACATACCGGTCATAGGCCATCAGAGCTAAAATGGAGAAATCGATTGTTGCATATGAGTATATAATATAGACCTGCAAAAAGCATCCCACATATGATATCACATGAATATCAGACAGAAGATCATACACAAACTTTGGGTAAAAAGCTGTAGTCCCATAAATTGCATTGATGCACAAGTTACACAAACAAATGTACATGGGTTCGTGTAGGCTCTGATCCAATATTATGGTTAAAATGAGAGTCACGTTTACCACCAGAATTGCACCATACGTCAATAAAGTGAGAGAGGAAAGAGTCACTCTGTAGTTGACAGTTGAGTTGAAGCCAGACAGTGAAAATACAGCGGGATTGCTCATTTTGAAGGAATCCTTCAGCACAGAACAGCCTGATATAGTATTCAGATACAGTGTTTACAGGACAGGGTGAAATGCTTTGAAAAGGGAAAAAAATGCTCATTGTTTGTGAGTAGTCTGTAAGTCATGGCACCCTGGTGTTGCACACACAGATGTTATATGTTAGAGAGGACCACCCCCATTCGCATGCAGGCGTCTGATAGAGAGTTAAAGTCCTGACGTCACGTGTAGAGTCATAATGAGCATTTGTTTCATCATACTGTATGAGGCTTGCTTCCCATTAAGAAAAAATATCCAAAGGACCGCCAACATTTGGCTACCATGCATACTTGCAACACATTTTGTGTTAATCCATGGAATTATGTGGACATATATTAAAGAATGATTTTAAAAAGGGATCAGCAAAGTCATTAAACGATATCCTATAATACCTTCAATATCTGTTGTGCATTTCATGGCAATCCATCAAATAGCTGTTCAGATGTTTCCAACTCAACTAGTGTGGTGGACCAACCGACAGACCTGCCATCCCATCAGCGATGCCTCTTACACAGATACGCATTTTAAATTTTAAAAAAGGCAAACTGCCCGACCTTTTGCCAAAGTCAATCTTTTGCCAGTTTGACTTTGTTAAAATTAATCTTTCTCGCAGTGATGTTAGCTCGTCTCTCGGCTGAGAAAGAGATTTCAAGGATGAAGTTGTAATAACACCAAGAAAAACGTTGTAGTATAATGAGAATTAAAAAGTAATTCTGTTTCATTTGAGAGGAGGAATATCAGAAGATCAGCCTGTCGCCTCCGTTGAAATGAGGAATGTGCAGCATCTCGTTCTTATTTTACTTTCGTAAAGGTTTCCCAAATAAGGAAATACCTAACCACAATATCTTAAGTATCACGACTTTGAAAAGATTGTGCAAGAAACTGTGTCTATTCCGAAGAAAGAACCACACAGATTTGGCAGGTCATTGTTTCTTAAATTTTTCTCAATATGACTTTTTCCACTTTAAATTACAACTTTATTTGTGTAACATTATTACTTTCTTCTCAATTCAACTTTCTTCCCATAATATAATGATTTTATATTATTCAATAGCTCCGAAATTGTTGTTCTGCCCTAATTCTCTGTCGTCCTGACAAATTGACCAGGCAAAAGGCAGAGACTACCTCTGTCAGTGATCCTAACAATCCTTAAGGGTTGTTTTGGATGTGCCGCCGTTAAGGACGTGAAATGACATTTGGAAATTGTCTGTTTAGACTTGTTTTGAACTGGTTTGGATTTTTATTTCAGTGTTTTCATCGTGTCTTTGCTTGTTTTACTTGCTGTCTTTGTCTGCGATGTGGGACGGGCCTCTGACCATGGTGAGGAGGGTGTTTCCGTCCCAGCAGAGATGCTGGGGTGCCACAGTTCCCACTTCTGTGATTGTCTTCCCCGCCCTGATGTGTTTCTCCCCAGTCTTCTCGAGACTCAATGCATTTTTCATACAGGAACTCTGGAAAATATCAGGAAAATTCGGTCCAGACAGTTTCCAAAGTTTGCCTTTTCCGTTACAACACAAAATTACAACAAGAGTAACTGATAACTGGATTTTATTCCATTATAATAACTACGAAACACCAATTTATAGGAATTGTTTTATTGCTATTTATACAGTACTTTACTTTACTCAAATAGTCAATTGGGGTGAACAACAAGGTCATAAATCAAAAAATATATCCTCAAAAAATGGCCATGACATTTAAGGAACATTTGTGCAACGGAGTCAATGCAAACTGGATATGAAAATATTCAAGTGAAATTAACAACTCAGAGTACAGTGTGTATGAATATGTTAGCCTCTTCAGTTCTTCAAGTTCGTGCATAAGGACTTTGCTTTAGTCGGCATATCTACAGATATTAATGTGCCCAAAAAGTCAACCTAATTTGGAAGCACAGATAGAATAGGGGGTTTGTGTAGTTGTGTTTATACTCCTGTGCTTTGAAAGAAAGGCTAAATGTCTGACCTCTGTTAACGGTTAACTCTTACCTCTTAATGTGGGAATTGAATATAAGAATTTCTTCCTGAATCAACCTAATCCCTGTTTAGTGTATGCACACAAACTCAACAAACTGTTGCGCACTTTGGTCAATTTAAATCCATAAATAATAGGGTTGAATAGAGGTGGAAGGATCAGAAAATATACGGCCATGAAGTTCTTTACAGTCTGCGGCACAGACGCTGATCCATATCTGGCGTACATGAGGTCAAAGAGCAGAGCAGCTGAGACATTTATCAAGCATAATAAATGTGGCACACAGGTCTGCATGAACTTTCTCCTGCCCTCTCTGGAGTTTATAGCTGATTTTACCAAATACGCATAAGAGAACATGATGAAGAGGTCATGCCCAAAATAGAAAGATATAAAAATAAATCCCATAATGTTATTTGTTGTGATCGAATCGCAGGAAAGTTTAAGGATCGACCAGTTCTCACAATAAATCTTTTCTATGTGCAAGCCACATAATTTGAGTCTAGAGGTCATTACCAATATAACAACATGACAGAACAATGGAACAAGCCTGGACAAACACTGCAACAAAACGATCCTGTGTTTAGTCATAACAGCGTGATATTCCAGTGGTCGGCATATGGCCACATATCGGTCATAGGCCATAAGAGCTAAAATAGAAAAATCAGTTGCTACATAGGAGTATATAACAAAGATCTGCAACAGGCAACCAATATAAGATATGACATGAGAGTCCGTCAATAGATCATAAAGGAATTTGGGGTAAAAGCCTGTTGTCCCATAAAGACTATTGATGCACAGATTACACAGGAAGATGTACATGGGTTCATGAAGTTTTTCGTCCAATAGGATAATAAAAATAAGAGCGCCATTCACTAGAAAAATCGCACAATAGCACAACAAGGTAAAAGAGAAAACAATGACTCTCTGCTTTGTTGTTAAGTCATTCAGTCCCAATAAGGAAAATGAACTCAAAGTAGTTGCATTGATCATCGTTTACCAATTTTTCAGATTGACATCACTGGATATTCTATCACTCTCTTGTCCATGGCAGGTTGAACACGACGAAACACGACGGTCGGAATAATTCACCTCTTGTCCTGCAAATAATGTGACTCCTTTTATTCTTTCCTGAACTGACAAACTCCAATCAGCTCTTGGAATACATACATGATCTCTAGAGTTTGTCACACACACACACTCAACACACACACAAGCACGCACACATACGCACACACAGAAACACACCAATCATTATTGTGTTTTATACATATTCATGTCTTTCTTAATTCTTCATTGACAGGAGTTGCTTTTCTGTCCTGGAAGTTTGGAAAACCAGCTGAAACTCTATAAACATTGTGGCACAACGCCAATTTGGTTTACGGATGATTTACCAAAGAGTTGTTCATCTTAGATATGGGACGATCTTTTGAAAGGCTCTTACTTCCGGGGGAACGGATACAGTCCCTCCATGGCTTTTGTCTCGCCTCCCTTGTCTCTTTGTAGCCATTTTGTATCTATTGGGGACATTTTGTACATCTTTGAGGTTGGTACGGGTCTCTTTCAGGGACATTTTGCAGGTGAAACCTAAGGGGCCCTGACCTTTTGGGCCCAGTAGGCCTGTTCAGTTATCCATTCATGGCCATTGCCAACCCAGCAGCACATCTCAGTCTTGGCGTCATAGCCTGTGTACACCAAGTGTACAGCCAGAGATTGTATATTAAAATGGACGTAGTCAACGGGCCCAGAAAGTGAAGCCAATGCGGGGGTGCAAAAACATGCATGGGATAACAAAGTTTCCGTTCATTTCATCACAATGAGATAGATTTGTACACTGTACGGAGGACTGTGAAAGGAGAGTTATTAGTGATAGGCAGAAGAGACAATAAATTGATTGACAAATTGAACGGAGATGTCGCTACTCTCGTTCTCTCTCTCTCAAGGGCTGTGGTGTAGATGATCAGGTGTTCAGTGAACTGGGTGACCAAAACCATGTGGCCTGTTTAAGCCAATCAAGTTTGAGAGATCCACCTCTGATTGCTGTAGTGTTTCTGATTGGCAGCTGTTGGACAGGTCTGATCAGCAGAGCAAAGCTTGCAGTAGCTGTAAACTCGTGGCTGATCTAGATTCGAGAATGCCTGAGGGGTCAGCTGCTGAATCCTGGGAGCAATGCGAAATGGGACCCATGAAAGAGCAACGTGCATCAGGAAATAACAAGCCCCTGACATGTATGACGTGGCATGAAGTGCACTTCCTGTGTAAAGATGTGCCAAATAGACAGTTTGTTTATCAAAAAGTGCATAATGTCACTAGACAATTGCACAGGACAATTCACTGGTTATGTCCTGAGTTGGTGCTGGAAGGTGTCACGGTGAATACCTTCACCCTCGCAGAACGGATAGAATATGCATTCAAAATAACATTGGAGAGTAAAATTCCTCCATTATGGACTATTTGGATTTCTCAGGTCCCCGATGATCAGCACTGTCACAAAAACTTGTGTGATGTCAGAGTTCACTGAAGCTGACCTTAACTAAGACTCAATGTATCCAATGAGTGTTTTACTATTTCTGTATTTTACTGTCATAAATGCTGGTATGACAGTCCCCAAAATATTCATTTTGCTTGTTGTTGTTTTGACTTTGTTAGTATTTTACTAATACTCAATATATGTTTTTTCTCACAGATGGTATAATACGTTGGTGGTGAACAAACTTCTGGGTGCTTCAATTCACCAAAGCAGTTAACTGTACATATAGAAGAATGTTGGGCCTTTTTTAACCAAAAAGGTTAGAAGGGAAGTGTTTCGAATGTCTAAATGTATCTGATATTCAATGCTAAACCTGTTTGCCTGGGCCGTTGTCATCCAGGGTCAAACGTCAGTGACCTTCTCTCGGTGCAAAGGGAGTTTGTGCACAGTGTCATCTGCATGGAGACCACTCGCCTCAGGGCATGACAGCAACACCAAATTGATGTCCTGGGGATACAAAGGTAGAGTGGACTAATGACCCTGAGGCTTAATCATCGTGTTTACTTTGTGTTTCTATGACATTACATCAAGACTGATGAGAGTTACATCAGCTTGTTATCACATCAATAAACACAGTAATCTCACATGTATGGACAGAGACTGAGGCCGTCCCATGGGGAAATGTCTCGGGCCACTGTTTACCCAAGTGAAACTTTCACGAGTGAGGCGGTTGTATTCCACATAAACACTTGACACTGGAGAGAATGGTGTCTTACAGCGCAACCTGTATGCATCGTGCTATCAAGTTGAGTTTTGCAACCCATGTCTGTAATTCGTTCATGACGAAATCCAAATGAGTAGGCCAAATAGCCCGTATGATATTTCATAATACATTTTTCATTTTTTTTTGGTTGTTTCTACATCTTGAAATGGAAAATTGCTATAATAGTTGGGTCATCTATAGAAGTTCCGTGTCCGTGGAGAGCGAAGGTTCATTTCTCACTGGATTTGTCATTTATAAAGGTTATGAAAGGTAAATGAAAGCTCTGCTCATACTGAGTTCAGTTATGGACAGTAAAAATACAAGTAGGCTTCGAAGAAGTCATATCAAAGGTAAAAATATCAAGGTTTGTGGTTGATGAGAAAATGGCATTCTTCAACATTCACTTCACCCAGTCAATGACAGGGCTACCTGACTCCTGTCAGCCACTCGACCTTTGGATAGAAACAACTATGAATCTGAATTGAAGCTAAAGCAAGGATGGATTCAGCTTCTACAGAATGAGAAGCAACTGTTCTCAACAACACGAAACGCAAACAATGTTTCAAGGGTGAAGTCTACTGTGAAGCAGAGCCTCAAGTGCCAGCGCCGCCATAGGAAGCATGTTGAATGTCAGCCAGCAAGGATGAAGGAGGATGAGCAGGCTGTTCAGGACCTGCTGGCATGCATGAAGGATTTTGAAGCTGAGCCCTTTGACATCTCTTCACCTATACTGAGGTCGCTACAGTCTGGCCTGGTCGCCTCACCAGAGTTAGTGCATGACCTAAAGACTGCACTTCCAGATGGCCAAGCTCAGGTTGAAACCTTCCTGCAAGAGCGAGTGTTAGCAAAGATCGAGCCTCTCACCGCAACCATCCACAGGAATAAGAGGCAAAATTTTCGCTGGAGAAATTATCTGTACACCATCTGGTGCTCATGTGAAGGTTGCCCATATGCAGAGATCGGGGCTGGCAGCCCTAGTGGACCTTGCAGAGGGATCAGGAATGATCCAACTTGAGTCAGCCCTTGAGAGGAGAGTGACTCAAGGGTGCCTTTCACTCTACAATGTAGACGAGTCACTGCGCAAGACTGTGAAGAGCGAGTTGTTAGAACTCTTCAAGCTAGACCCAGTAAGTGAAAAACCAAGAGACCCCATTAGCCTTGTGGACATGGGGCTGATCTGGCGGCTCCCCCCCCGTCTCGCAGCAAGTCAGAGGTGATCTGCTGATTGATCGCAAGCATGCGTTAATCAACTGCCGTGCCATGCTCTCGGAAGAGGTTGCAGATATCGTCATACCTCTCCATGTGATCACTGGCAGTGACCACACCTCAGGGTTCTATGGGCATGGGAAGAAGAAGGTGTTGGAGAAGGTGAAGATCAATTCTGAGGCAAGAGAGCTCCTGGGACGAGTGGGCGAGAGTCTGGAATTAAAACATGAAGTTTTAATGACTCTCAGATGAGAGTAGCATGACTGCTCAGATGAGAGTAGCAGTGATGATGAGAGGAGTCAGTGTGGAGATTCAACAGATTCAGATGGAGAGTCTGTTTAGCTAATTCAATGAATAAATAATTAAAAAAAATTTAATGTTATGTTAATAAAAACAACTCCAAGCTAAAGAATCTTCTCTGTCTCCCTGCTTTCATTAGTTCCACCCCAGACATCTGATGACTTATGTGTATGTTGTAATTTTACTGTCCATAACTGAACTCAGTATGAGCAGAGCTTTCATTTGAGCCTAATATTAAGGCTCTATGACGATTTTGAAAAATTGACATTTAAAGAGCCAAAAATTGGCGGCCATCTTGATTTGAAGGTCAAAAATAGGTCAAATCAATAAATCTACATCATTTATGAATTTCTTGACCCAAATAGTCTCAGAAACCATGTATTATGCAGCACTGTGGGCAAAACCATTCAAAAGTTAATTTCCAGCTTGGCTGACAGCAGCCATTTTGGATATAGGGCTCCCACAAAATGTCCCCACATTTATGTGAGGGGCACCCCAGCTCATTTTTTTTCTTTAACCTTTACAGATGATAAATCCAGTGAAAAACGAACCTTCGCTCTCCACGGTCACGGAACTTCTATAGATGACCCAACTATAAGGTAATTGAGTTAATTTTCTGAAGTCCTGAGTTTAAGCACTTCAACGATTATGCATTGGATTTAGTCACGTGCACAACTCAGCCTGTGAAAACAGTTTTACATTGTCAGCCATGGTTCTGAATGGAGATTTCCAAGATTTATAGAAAAAAAAAAGTTTTTGTATCATCACGGTATTCAGACTTGGGCTTGAGAACTATTCCAAGTCTTTTTCAAACAAGGGACATGTAGTTTAAAAGACACTCAACAGTCTGTGAGGGTCAAAGACTGTAGCCCTAAATAAAATCTTTGCTTCGTTACAAGGTGTCGTTATGTGATGGGTCGTCTGTGAGGGGTTATAGCAATGCAACCCATTAGTCCATATATCAGGGCAATGATTTGCAGTCAATACACTACCAACTATACTGTGCAAAACACAAAAAATTGTCAATAAGTGCCTGGTTCAAAGTCATTCATCCTAAATGTCTACTACATACGGATGAGGTTGGAGCTCAGCTCAGTACAGGCCACTAAAAACTGGGGAGAAAAATGATGTCTGTTTTCCTCTCTCACTGATAGAAGTGTTTTGATTATTTCTTCCTATTTGTTGCATTCCTTTTCATCTGTCTTTTGCTCATTTCCTACCACTTTCACCGCCTCCTCAACCGCTTGATCTTTTTCTTTCCTTTCACCTTTTTTGTGATCAGCTCTTATTTGCCGTTTTTTTCTTCTCTGTGTAACAGTTTCCAGTAGGCCTCGGCTCCAACTTCTACTGCCTACATACTGACTGAAACCGATTTAAAAGAGGGAAGAATGAAACATACAGTACAGAGTTCTCTCTGCTAGGACATGGGTGAACCAAAACCTCCCCATACAGCAGTAAAGGTGCAGTAAAAGAACCCTGTGCGGTCGTTTTTTGCACACTGTTTTAGACCGTAGTAATTTGAACCCTGTTCCAAAATGAAGCTCTCCCGGGACATCCCGGAGGCCTGGTGGTCTAGGACACACTCCAAGTCTGAGACTTTAATGAATGTCATGTCAATTTTCTTTCCTGTGAAAATGTTGATCTTTATTTCAGAACTCCTCGGGCAGCTGAGGAGGCATTTGGCCTTTTCACATTAACCGACACAACTTAAATCCCTCTGCATTTTTGACCGTTGACAACATCCTTTTACATCCAACTTTCTAACATCTAATACTTTCTCAATTCTGCCCAAGGCCCATCACATCCTGTATTCCGCAAATCCAAATTTGAGTATGTGAAGGGACAATTCAGTTTAGGTCTGATCAACAGGATGATGACACACACACTTATCTTCTTATCTTAAATTCTCTAGCATCTGCTGAATAAAACAAAAAATATTTTCCAATCAAAACTACAATGCTTGAATGACAGTATCATCCTAGAAACCTTTTAAAAAACCTGCAAATCTACTTAAGAAATTTAAATAGGAAAAGAAAATGATTTAAATGTGTACTTTCTCAGAGTAACCCCAAAGCTCAATTCTCAGCTATTCAGCTTTTCAGTGTCTGAAACACCTTCAGGCAACTGTCAACAAGCAGATGTATTTACTTTCAAATAATAAAATAAGAGCTGGACAGAATATCATAACAAAGCAGCAGCCAGAATATTGTACAGAGACAGTTATCTCCCCAGGCAAATATGTTCAAATGTATAGTTCAACGTTCCCGAGAAGAACATATCACCTATCACTGTCAAAGACACTGATAACATCATCAGGCCTCTTGCAAGCTTTTATAACAGTCTGAAGATCCAGATCTTATCAAAGAGGGGGAAAAGGAGAGAAAGAAAAAACATCGAAGAGCTTTATGTCTTAATAATCAGAAACATGGACTTTCACCTGTGATATTTGTGAATCTCTACTAAAGTAGTGGGACAAAAATGCTTTGAATACGATAATACCATACTCCACACTGTTTGCAGTTGAAGTAATCTGTTTACACACACACACGCACGCACGCACGCACGCACGCACACACGAAAGATAGTCAGTCAAGAAACATTCCTCAAATTTGAGAAAATCTGCAATGATTTTCTGTGGCTTGATTAAATCTTCTTGACCAGGTCAACTTATCGAATCATAGAACAAAGAAAAAAATATGACTCAATCACATGAAGTTCATCTGATCTGATATAAAGTCAGAGCAGGTCAGTTTACCAACCGATTCACAGACCAAAGTGTATTTGCAGTTGTGGCCACCAGAGGTCAGCTTTTCTTCCATGTGTTCAAACCCCTACAAATGCAGCACTGCCTCTCTTCACTCTGTTGTCTTTACCCTTCACACAACATCCCATAGACATATAAACACGGTGTGCACAAATTTCTCCAGCTTCTGTTCGCACGTTTCTTAATCTTGTTCCGAATGACAAGAAATCCGTTTGTACTCTTGGTTCATAAGCAGAGGGACAAAAATCTCTGCTAGTTCTGTAGTCAGTGAAAGCGGGTGTGTAAAAGGCCATACCAGGATATTATTTCTCACACAATCAATTGTGTCAGAGTGTTTTGATTACAGCTTTGAACTTCTGTTGTTTTAAGTGAGTTTCATCATTGGCTACTGTCACGTCCGTCTTTCATAAACATTATGAGATTTTGATCGTATGAAAAGTTTTCAGAACAAATTTGGAGTGCCCACTTCAGTTACCTATTTCACCACAAAAAAATGTCCCTCTGTCTCATACAATTTTTTAAAAACGATGGAGGACACTGTAATATAAAGTTTATGTAACAGAGTGATTAATATAAAGTAAATGTTATCAGTCCAGCAGCAGACTACTGCATGAAGTGTATGTAGCACAGAGGTCAAGCTCAGGAACATTTATATTTAAAAAACAAAACAAACACAAAAATGTGACATTTCTCTAAACGCAAAGTGGAAGAGATGTGATTTCATCTTCTTGCAGTGTCCATCATCCAATAAGCTGTTTGCTTGGTGAGAAGATGTGAAACGGCTGATGCGGGAGATTGTCACTGCTGTACTTATCTACACCAGCTGAAGGTGCTGTTGCATTTTTATTATACAAAGCTGGATCATAAGTGAAGGTGAAGTATTCATAAGGTCTATTAGGGAGTAGATAAGATGAACATTGTTAATTAGCGTAAATGCTAAGTAGTATTTACAACGTTAAGGGTTTTTCTGCCTTCTACAAACACTGGTCTTATTTGTAAAGTCGAACTTTTTGTTCAACCCCCTTTCACAGTTTTAAAGAGGTGCTGCTATTTTATCTTCGTCTTTAAACATGGCTTTTTAAGAAAGTATGAAAGTTGTGTTCCTCAGTCCAGTTCTTTTCCCCCTGGCCAACATCAACAGAGATGTCTCCTCTTTTTTTCATTTGCACACTAGCACGTGTCTGTCTGTAGAGGGCGCTGCTGGATCACAAAGCTATCGATTATGTTCGGCCATTACAGGGGTGTTTTGTCAAAAGAGACCAACTTTAGGAGCTGTCCACAGAAAGTTGTGTTGCTATGACAGAGGCACTGCTTCTCAGGTGAAACAGTGGCATCAATGTGAATATCTACTGTAGTCATGTTTCCCCTCAGTAACCCTGCTCTGGCAGGTTTGCTGTTGCACGGTGTTGCGTGTAGAACAACAACACCGAACAAGGTATGATTTTTTTTCACAGATTACATTTCTGGGATTGCCGGGAATCGTGTGGGTTGACTCATTGACCAAAATCCCTGCTTCACTGCCTCACAATATCCCCCTATGTCACTGCTAATGCCCCAACAAACATGTGTCCTGACCACGCATGAGAAGTATTTCCGTTGACGTTCCTTGTAATGTTTAGGGTGGTTTGTGGAAGTTATGAAGACCCGGCCCAGCTGAGGTGGTCAGAAAACTCTTTAAACCCTTAACTGTGACTTGCAGGTGAGCCCCATTCGCTTGTGCACTGCTGCACTTCATCAACGACAAACAACCACACATTTGCCGACAACACATTACAAACCGTATCGCTTTTATTCAAACTGTACATGTACAACAACAGGCTTACCTCGATAAAAAACAAGTAAAAAAAAAAAAAAAGACAAAAATGAGTATCCCCATAAATACAATATGCCTTTACAAAAACAGTCTGTGTTTACTTGGTAGGTTGCATATGTTCGGATAAAAAAATGACACACAAACACACTCATATTCCTTCTGAAAACTTGGTAGACACAAAACAGGTCAGTCTGGTGTCGTCGACACTGGCAGATCTCAGCTCACACAGTGGGCTCGCCTTCTCTTAGGTAGGAGCACGATGGAGGAGAGGTGGATTCCTGTGGAGAGCTCAATCCTACACGCTAATTCGAACCAGGGGTTTGAGGTATGTAAGTACATTCACATGGGAAATGTGACATTCCTTGTGTACAGACTGCTTTATGACAGGATACTGCGGTGATTGTTACATAGTGTGTGTGTGTGTGTGTTTTCTAGTGTTAGTAATGTGTGGATAATGGGACGCAGCAGGTCTACAAGGTCAAACTGCCGCGAGGTTTCCGTCAATGCTGCGGGGTCTTTCCTTCCACATCATCGTGAGACGTATGTAGAAAGTAGGAAAAAAAACATGCCAAACATCAAGAAACAAAAGCTTCTGGAAATCATATCCTGCCACGTAGCCGACAGCCTCAAGATAAAAACTTTTTTTTTTCTGCTCAGGTTTCCAAACATGGTTTCTCTGTGAGAGAAATTGATTGTGTTTTCTCGGACTCAGTTCAAATGGCTTTGTGTGCTGCATTTAACACCGGGTTCCTTTTCTTCCCCCCTTCTCCTCACTTGAATTAAAAAGACTGGAGTTTCCATTGACATTTCAAAAGCTACTCCAGTTACAGAAAATGAATGAATGACCTCTTTTTTGGGGGGGGTTGAGCTATTTTAATGGTAAGAGCATTTAGTTGTCAGATTTCCTGCTGTTCTATTGAAAGCTTTCCAGTACCGTTACTAAATACGTTGGAATGAGCTGATTAACTAATTGAGGTTTCACCAATAAACAATTGAGCTGTAATTATGTCGTATGAACTCGACCTCTTCTACAGTCCTTCTCCACTGCAGTCTCTCCAGATAAAAAAATATCCATACGCATATGTCTGGTTTCTAGATGGAGAGAAAACAAATGCCCTCTGTGCTTAGAAGGCTTGTGTAAGGTAGACACTAAAAATAATGATTCATTAAAAAAAACTAAAACGTTCAGTCTGTTGTGAGAAAACCATTTAACACTTGTGAGTGAAATTATTCATAAAAATAAGGTAGATTCAGTAACAGTGGGCTACAACACAGGTGTGAATGTGAACAGTCATCTTTATCCGGGACAAAAAATGAAAAAAAAAAATCCTGAGCAACCATTTCCACGCCGGCTGGATCAGAACTGGATCCTTGAACGGTGCTTTGGATGTCTTAGAGGCTTAAAAAAGTCTTTTTGATGGGAGATCCAACTGTTGAGAGACCACACACGGAGACAAACAATGGGCTGTTGTGTCTCCATTACAGAGAGTGGAAGCCCGGTGTGTGTGTGTGTGTGTGTGTGTGTGTGTGTGTGTTCTCTTTAGATTAAGGTCATCCTGTGGTGGATCAGTCATTTGTAACACTAGTAGCCTTAAGGATAGCTGTGCAAACCAATACATAACTTCATTCACCTTCAGAGTGAACATTCAACGCAGGAGCAAAATATTCAGTCTGAAAAATTAAAAATAAAAAGTTAAAAATGAAAAAAAAGGGCGGGGGGGGGGTTCGATTTCTGGGCAGTCACCTGGCACATGACGGCAGAGCTGGTGCATCGTTCCTCGGGGTTAAAAAACGGAAAGGATTGTACCCTGCAATGTTTAACAGTATTAAAGTATTTTTCGGTCTTCGGCTGAGGGCAGAGTTGACTAACTGGAAAATGTACACGGTGTGGTCCCAGTCAGAGAGCGGGTGGCTGCTGTACTGGTCCCAACACACCGCACGACCCTTTAGTCCTTTTTCTGTTCTGCTGAGAAAGTCACCAGAGTCGACAGGAAGTACATTCAACTTGTGATATTAAGGATATAAGCAAATAATAAGTAGAGGATTTCATATTAAAATTAAACTTCAACAGTCTGGCATTTACAGTTCAGGGACCGGCGTGGTGTGGCCACTCACACCAGCGTTGTAATCCAACAGATGCAAAAGCCAGGAGTGTGGCCTGTCTGATGACGACGACGACGACAACAACAAAAAGTGAACAAAAGAGAAATATACTGACAAATTCATCCAACTTCGAGCGAATACCAATCAGAGTTTGGTTGTGTCCCAACAACCCGAACCGGTGCCAGGGCCCATAACACAAAAATCCGATTACTAAAAGATAAGCGTGTCCAAAATAGCATTTGCCATTTCTCGTGGTTGTTAGATCCCGGACTTCGTGCGTCTCCATCCTCCAGCATCACACCGTCGTCTCCCCGTGGTTACCGTTGCTAAGCCGCTTGTAGAACCTCCGCCAGGACTGAAGGGTCTTCCCGGACCAAACCCAGAAGCCCGAGGTGATCCCGACGATCATGGTCATCAGGTACTTGATCATGAACACGGTGAAGTCCGGCGTCATGGGGGCGAAGTTGTGGCCCGGACAGGGCACGGCGAAGCGCTTGCACGTCTGCATGTGCCAGGTGCGCTCCCAGTGCTCCCGGAAGGCCTGCTCGTAGAAGTAGCAGGCGATCACGATGGTGGCCGGCACCGTGTACAGCACGCTGAACACGCCGATGCGCACCATCAGCTTCTCCAGCTTCTCGGTCTTGGTGCCGTCGTGCTTCATGATGGTGCGGATGCGGAACAGCGACACGAAGCCGGCGAGCAGGAAGGACGTGCCGATGAACAGGTAGACGAAGAGCGGCGCCAGCACGAAGCCGCGCAGCGCGTCCACGTTGAAGATGCCCACGAAGCACACGCCGGTCAGCGCGTCGCCGTCCACCTGGCCCATGGCGAGGATGGTGATGGTCTTGATGGCGGGCACGGCCCACGCGGCCAGGTGGAAGTACTGCGAGTTGGCTTCGATCGCCTCGTGGCCCCACTTCATCCCGGCGGAGAGGAACCACGTCAGGGACAGAATCACCCACCAGATGGAGCTGGCCATGCCGAAGAAGTACAGCACCATGAAGAGGATGGTGCAGCCCTCCTTCTTGGTCCCCTGGGCCACCGTCCTGTAGCCGTCGTCCTTGAATTTGTCCACGCAGACGACTTTGTCCTCCAGGAAAAAGCCGGCGGCGTAGGCCACCGCCACCATGAAGTAGCAGCCGGACAGGAAGATGATGGGCCTCTCGGGGTACCGGAAGCGCCTCATGTCCACCAGGTAGGTGAGCACTGTGAACAGGGTGCTCACGCAGCACAGGATGGACCAGATTCCGACCCACAGTCGGCCGAATTTCACCTCGTCCTCCCGGAAATACATGATCCCGGTCGGCTTGTTGGGCTCACAGGGGGCCCCGCAGTCTTTGACCCCCATGAAGCGGTAGCCCAGGTACGGGGGCACCTCCAGCTGCAGGGGGCAGGAGAACTGGTGGTACGGGCTGTGCTGGGCCGGGCGTTGGTTCGGTCGGCCCATGTTCGGGGGCAGGGTCATCGGCTCGGGCGCGTAGGGGGACGACGAGGAGGCCGGGCTGCCGGGTTCGGACGTGTTCTGGCCGACGCAGATCTCCCCGGCGCCGTGCACGGGGAACGCCTCGCAGCGGAGCCGCTCCGGCCACTGGAAGCCGAATTTGTTCATCAGGGCTTCGCATCCCTGCCGCGCGCGCTCACACAGGGAGCGACACGGCGGGATGGCCTGCTCCAGCACAGTGCACACCGGCGCGTACATGGAGCACAGGAAGAACTTGAGGTCGGCGGAGCACTGGACCTTCACCAGCGGGTAGAACTGGTGCACCTCGAGGCCGGCGTCCTCCTGGTTCGTGTGGCCCAGGAGGTTCGGCATGATGGTCTGGTTGTAGGCGATGTCGGTGCACAGCGGGATAGAGATGGGTTGGCAGAACCCGTGTTCCGGGACGGATATTCCACTCTCGCTGTTGTAATGCTGGGCCGACGTGGGCGAGACGTACAGCCCGCACAGCAGCCACATGATCCGCAGCAAAGCGGAGCCAGTGGTGGACCTGGCCGCCGCCATAGTTGAGGAGGAGGAGGAGGAGGGGGAGGGAAAGAAAAACTTTGACCCAACTAGGGCGACTTCAAAAACGACCGAAAAGCGTCGAAAATCGCCGGCGACTGTCCCAATAGGTATCGCGGAGTCCCGTTGGATCGACTTGGAACGGCCGCGGTCGACTTTTACTCGAACTTCACGACGATAAATCCGAGCGAAACGTTCGTCGAGTCATGACTTCTTGATGGGTCTTTGTAAGTGACTCCGAGCAGTCCGCTCTCTCTCCTCCGATCCGGCGACAAAATCCGCACTTTTAGTTCCGTTTCCCCGGCATTAAGGCGAAGCCGAATTTGCCGGCGCCTTCGGCACTCGGACGTCGACGCTTTGGCAAAGGCGTTTGAAACACCGAGAGGCTCCTGTTTTCCACCGTTTTCCTTCGACTTGACTCCGTGCGGCGCGTCGGTTCACATGCTGAGCGGTTGGAAGTCCAGAGGCTCGCTCCGCGCACTCCGCGCAGATTCCACCGGTTTCCAGGCGCCCCCCCTCCCCTCCGTTCGCAACGCCCCCCCACCCCCCAC
The DNA here is from genome assembly GCF_022379125.1 of Scophthalmus maximus. Taxonomy (NCBI): domain Eukaryota; kingdom Metazoa; phylum Chordata; class Actinopteri; order Pleuronectiformes; family Scophthalmidae; genus Scophthalmus; species Scophthalmus maximus. Next base: position 14,732,675 of record NC_061528.1, on the reverse strand, counting down.
CGGACAGAACGCGGGGCGCCTTGAAACCGGCGACGCGTCTCAACCAATCGTGGCGTTTGTTTTCCTGCAGGACTCGCTCTCGATTGGCCTCCGCTGCTCATCGGGAAGGGAAATATGTTACAGTAATTACATTACACCAGGAGGTTTACTAACATCGTTATTTTTTCCTGTCTGGGCTTTCGACGCAATCAGCGTACGCGTATTTTAGGCCACCTATTTTTAATAGATTCGAAACAAGTACATTAACTTTCTTTTTTATTGCATTTATGAGGACTCAAATAAGGATGTCAACCCCAATGGCTGGAGGATTTTCTTTATTTTTTTTCTTTACAGCCACAATATGTCAGTTTGGAGAAACACCGGGAATTACATTATATAAAGTGCATAAAAACAGCCCCCTATTTCCAGGCCTTTTGAATAACTGACCACATGTCATACTTTTTCAGCAATTCAAATACTTAATAAGGTTAAATGAAATGACAATTCAGTCTGGTTATCACGCTTCTAATGCCAGTCCAATTTCTAATGCCAGTCCAATTGTATTGGGCAGCAGATTAGATCACATTTTTCATTATACCATTTTTCTTTCCCATTCTATCATGTTTCATCTTCTCCACAAGTAACCACACACTGCAGCATGTGATGTCTTCTGTGTTTAGGTCTGTTTAGTTTTAAGCTTTTTCCCCATCTATTTTAATGTGCATTTTGGAAGTTGGGCTCTCTCTATCTTCTCACAGAGTTTCTACACACACAGTCACTCACTTTGTACAGGAAAGGTAAAACACACTTGAGCAAACCGTGACTAAAATGTCATGAAACGCTAATGGATTCCAGGGTCTTACCCACACGATTACAGCAAGTACCTGTTTACTATTTACTGCTTAAAGGCTCTCGACGCAAACAATACGGACGCAGCTCCTGGAATTGATCTGTATAATCGTGGGAATAAAGAGCAACAGCAGTCAAAGCAGTGGCAATTTGCACAGGCCACAGAATGTGGGGGTTGTAGGCGGTTCCTGGTGGTCTTGCTGCATTTGGTGTGTTTCTACCCTGAGTGGGATAAAGAGGGTGGGGGTAGGTTAGTGTGGGGGAAGGGACAGGAAGAAGAGAGAAGGTCAAAGAGGGGGGGGGGGGGACAGAGAAGGAAGAGAAGCTGAAACTAAAGGAAAAGTTTGGTAGAGTTCCCTGCTGTAAACTGGCCTATAAAAAGTAGGCAAGCTGGGCTCAAATAGGCCAGTAGAGCAGCATTGATTTCTGAACAGGCACAGAAAGATATTCATCTAGAAAACGGGAGGTCAAATGCCATTCCTTGTCCTCAAGGATCTATTTGTGCTGTCAGTGACACAGCTGACCATAGTACTACTAAAAAAACTGGAAAAGTGGGTTGGACTTTTTGTCAGACCATCCTCCAGGACAGGGACTACTTTGTCTCACAGTCAGTCACTGCGCATATCAACATGACACGCTCATTTCCTGAATCTTAACCTTTACATGCTTGCAATGGGCAAAATTATGCACAAAATCTTTTAAAAAAAGAAAAAGAAATAAAACTGAACACATAAGACTGATTCTCAGGTCTTTGCAAAAACATTCATTTGTCATAGAGTTTAAATTGTCACTGCTCACCTGGTATTGGGGAGCAAAGTACATTTGTGGTTGTCTTCTACTTTTTGAATCCACTCGGGTCAACTTGTTGTAGTCTACTTAACATTCCCAGTCCGAACTGAGCCTCGCTTCAAAACCAGGTTAAAAAGTCTTCTGTTCTCCACTGGCTCTTGGTGAATCTTAACTACTTATTATCAACCTTCTGCCTACATCCTGAATACTCACTGTTTATTTCTATTTTGTATCCTCCAAAAGTTTTATATCCTTTTTCGTTGCATTTTTTATGTATTTTTTCTGCATTCTACATTCAGTGTTTTAGCACTTTGCAATCCAGACAACCATGTTGTTGAAGAGGCTGGATCCTGTCCCAGGAATGGGCTACACCCTGAACATAAATTGTATGCTGATTCATACTTACACTCACAGATACATTATAAACAGCCCCTGCCATGTCACTTTTCATTTTAAGCTATGATAACAAACTGCAACGCCACAGATATAGTACATTTCCCACACAAAAGACAAGGAAAAGTGCCAATGAAATGATGATCTACGGGTCTGTAATCCATCTTAAATCCAGCTGAGGTGGAGGACGTTAAGGAGAAGTTACCCTCCTATGCCAAAACTAAAATCCAAGATATAAAACAAAGGGAAAAAAATTGAATTTCCTATTGAATTTTTTTTTTTTAATAATTTACTCAGCTGAACTCAGATAAATCCTTACTGGCAAGTCACAGCAGGCTAACCTAATTTGTAACAGTACTTTTTCCATCTATCTACTCAACTAGGTTTCAATCAATCCACACTGACCTCACCATCATTACAACCAGCACTGAAAAGCAGATTGTATCGATGAGCAAAAGAGTAGGAGGTCAGTCCACTACAGACTCAATGTCGTCATGCATTCGCTTAATTCGCACAACATAATTTGTCTTTTTTTATGGGCTTTCAGGGACACAGAAGAATTGTGGGAGCTCATTTAAACTCATTTAAATTTGCTCTGCCAAAATACTGTCTGGATCCCCTCCGTCAGGAAGTGATTTCCTCCGGCACAAAAAAAAAATTGCTGGTCCAATCACAACGAGTAGCTGATAATGGACGGGGTTTATACTGTGACATGGGGGTCTCAGCAGATGTCACATGATTCGTCTGCAGCCCTTGGTAAATCGAAATAGAAAATGATCCGAGAGGTCCCAGACTAATACGCATTTGAGTTTTTGTCTGGTTATGCCAGGCTAGGCTTAAAACACAATCAGCCTAGTTCCGCATATGTACACCACCTATATGTAATACATCACACAACAAACTTATGAACTTTCTTTTATTGCATTATGGAAATTAAAATAAGGATGTAAACCCCAACAGCAGGAGGATTTTCTTTATTTATAGCCACAATACATTCGTTACTGGGATTCACATATAGGGTGCATAAACACAGTCCCTTATTTTCAGGCCTCTGAATAACTTTCCACATTTCATACTTTTCAGCAATTCAAATACTTAATAAGGTGAAATGAAATAACAAAGTAACCACACACTGCAGCATGCGATGTCTTCTGTGTTTAAGTCTGTTTAGTTTTAAGCATTTTCCCCATCGACACTATTTTAATGTGCATCTTCGAAGTTGAGCTCTCTCAACTTGGGTTTGGTCTGGGGGTTGGGAGTTGGGGCCACTGGATTGGGTGCATAGGGAGGCGACGAGGAGGCCGGGGTGGCGGGTTGGTGGACGCAGAGTCCATCGACGGGGAAAGTGGAGCAGCGGAGCAGCTTAGGCCACTGGATGTTTAGTTTCTTCATCAAGGCTACACATCCCTGCCGGGCACTTTTGCACAGGGACCGACACGGGGGGATGGCATGCTCCAGCACAGTGCACACCGGCGCGTACATGGAGCAGAGGAAGAACTTGAGATCCGCGGAGCACTGGACCTTCACCAGCGGGTAGAACTGGTGCACCGCAAGTAGGGCGTCCTCCTGAGTCGTGTGGCCCAGGAGGTTCGGCATAATGGTGTGGTTGTAAACGATGTCAGTGCACAGCGGGATAGAGATGGGTTGGCAAAACCCATGTCTTGATGCGGATATCACACTCTCACTGTCGTCATGTTGAGCCGAGGTGGGTGAGAAGTACAGCCCGCACACCAGCCACATGATCCGCAGCAAAACGGAGCCAGTGTTGGACCTGGCCGCCGCCATAGTTGAGGAGGAAGAGGAGGGGGGAGGGAAAGAAAAACGTTGATCCAAGAAGGGCGACTTCAAAAATGAAAACTGAAAAGCGACGAGAATCGTCAGCAACTGTCCCAATACTTATCGTGGAGTCCACGCTCTTCTCCAATCCGGTGAAAACCACACTTTTATTCCCGTTTTCTTCCAGGCCTCGATTTCCACAGTTTTTCGACCTGACTCTTTGCAGTTGGAGGTCCAGAGGCTCGCTCTCTGCACTCCGTGCAGATCCCACAGGTTTCCAGGCGCCCCCCTCCATTCGCAAGACCCCCTGACAGAATGCAGGGCGCCTTGAAACAGGCGTCGCGTCTCAGCCAATCATGTTTTCAAATACAATCAATCCACACTGACCTCACCATCATTACACCCAGCACTGAAGAGCAGATTGTATTGATGAGCAAAAGAGGAGAGGGTCAGTCCACTACATACTCGATGTCGTCAAACTTTTCCAGGATGCTAAATGACCAGACCTCATCAGGGCCTGGAGTTTTTCAGAGAAAACACAGTTGCTGTGGAGGTCAAATCTGTGACCTCTGTTGTAATGTATGATAAGAAAAGGCAATATGATTACATTGAAATATATGCCAAAAGACAAAAATACTAAGGCTGTTCCTGCAAGCTTCAGAGGCCTCAGTCATTAGTCTGAGGGATAAATAAATTGGGTTGAGCCTGGGACAGACCTGATGGTCAGACTCCAGCTATTTAAGTTATTGACTGAGAATGTTGTTAGTATACAGTGATTTCCCAGGAGAGTATTCATCTAATCAGTGTCACCGTTCACACGATGTTAGAGTGAATGGACAGATGAAGCGCAGGTTTCCCTTTCACATTCACCAACCGTGTTTGCATCAGCGAGTGTTTACACACACTTTTGTTGACCTAATTAAAGCTTTTGAGCAAACTGGACATTCAAATTCCAAATCAAAATGACACACGTTTACCATAATTTGATGTGCACAGACATTGGAATATCAGTAATATTCATTGTCTTGTAATGCAATCCTCCTCAAAAGTGTCAATATTTACAGTGCAATCATCTCATTGCACGACACTGTTTACCATAACACAAGCAACAGTTCACAAGGCTTCAGCTGGGAGGTCTGTGCACAAAAAGTTCAGGTACATTTTAAAATGTATAGGTTTGAGAAAATCTAAAAGCTTAACTGTAGCAAAAAAAACCAACCGGTTTAGGAGCCAAAGTTTTGGTTGAATACCACTAATAAACTGCTGATTTGAAGGATGAGTGATGGTGATTTGAGTCTGTCATAAATGTAGTCACCAAACTGATCATATCTGTCTATGGTATGAATGCTGTTTCACCAGTATACACAGACACACACACACACAGACACACACACACACACAGACAGACTCATTCACTCACACACTCCTCGTTCCTGTCTGTGGTGTAAAACGCAGCAGTTGGTAGGCACACCAGGTCAAATGGACACACTTCATCACAGTTAACTGTGGCTGTTTGTTTGTGTGTGAGAGTATGTTTGTGGACCGTGTCTGCTGTGGTCAAGCGCATGCGGGCAGTCCAGCAGGTTTCCAGACAGTCAGTCACTGTTTGGACTGCGGTCTGCTGCAGCTGGACATCTGCTGGAGAGGAAAGAGGGGGGGGGGAGAAAAGTTACACAAACAACAACTAGATTTACAGTAGACCGAGGTGAAATAAACACAACAAAAAAAGATTTTGATGGTTTGGACTGTGCTTGCTCAGTTCGAGGAGAGCAAGAAGTGTGACCGCCATGCAAAGTATTTGAGCTACCATGTGAAACCCAATACTGAACAACTATTTAGATGTGGCGCCGAGGTGGAAAAACACGGCCCTTTTAGTTTGGTCTGAGGAGGTTGTCAAATTTGAGGACGGCTTAGAGGACATGTTGGCTGACCAAGTTGGTCTAACCAGCATGGTAAGTGTTTTTGAGGAGCGATCTTAAGTTTAATGCACTCTGCTGGTGTTTTTTATTGGTGTAACCCATGTTTTTTTAATACAATGATTTTGAAGTTATGCCTACTTTTGTAAGCCCTACACGAGACAACAATTAAACTTAATCATCTCTTATCTACACATATCCATCCATTGATAACATGCAGTTTACATGACAATTGATCTTTTTTTTTTCTTTTCTTTTTTACTCACGTGTTACAAAATCAAAATCACAACATGAAAAATCAAATCAACTACAGTAGTGAGTTGGTGTCCTGGTAGCCAAGGGGTTCATCACAACACGGTTTTAAATAATATAAAGTTATGGGGGGGTTTTTATCTTGTGAAGTAACAAGTGTGGCTTTATATGAAAAAGTCTGCAGGTGTGGCGCAGATACTTCGCTGAAAAGTAATTATGAAAAAACATTTACAGGATTTGTGTTGGGTCCAGTCCTTACTACGTCACTGTAAAACCACTAAGCCGTGTGCAGTTACTCTTCAACTGTTTACTGTGCTATTAAGAGCCGGCTGTACTTTCTCATCGAATGCAAGTAAGAGTGTGAGGCTGGAAATTTGCAATGATCACTTGGATCTTTTGGGCTCTAACTCGGGGCTACGTGAGATCAGATGATGGTCGGTGGTGAATGTTGAATAACAAAGTTTGAAACCAACTGAAAAAATGTGTGAGAAAAATGTTTTCCATACATTACTTATACTTACTTACTTCATTGAGCTGTCTCTTACCTTGTTGCCTCATGTGCGTGCGTGCCTGCGTGCGTGCGTGCGTGCGTGTGTGTGTGTGTGTGTGTGCGTGTGTATATATAGCTTTATAGAAGTATGTGAGAGACTGGCCTGAATGGGGGGAGGGGAGATCAACCTTAAGAAGTCAGCACAGAGAGAGAGAGGAATGCAGGCAGCTGGTTTGTGTCTGTCAGTGCCACACAGAGAGCCTACAGTACTGGACTACTCATAGACAGACATACACACTCGTACACACACACACACACACACACACACATAGCACAGTGATGAAAGAATGATTTATTTGGGCCAACAGAGTGTGTGTTCGGTCCAGTGGCAGGCAGCAAGAAGCTCATCGGCCCATGTCCCAACTACTTGGACGGAAAAAAAAACCTCTGTGTGAATGTGTTCCCCCCTGAAAAATTGAAGCAGCACATCGCAGCAAAGTGTTGGATGGAACAGAAATGAAATGCAGTGGATCATTGGAGTGCTCAAAATTCTGAACCCGTTTTTTATTATATAAGCACTTAAGGAGCAGTGTTTTTCATTGTTTCATTCTCTCTCTACTTCACTGTAAATTAATCACTGGCCATGGGGTAAATGTGTTGCTTTCAAGCTTTATATGTTATCATTAGGAACATTTGTGGTAATAGTCTACCTTTTACCTTCTTTGACCTCCAACACCACTTGTTATCAACCACCATATAGGCCTTTTAGCAATATAAATACATCAGTGATCAGATCATATCGGTCAGACTCATTTATCTTTCTCTATGAGGAAATAGACATAAGAGCAGAAAGGTATAAGAATATAATAATAGGAAAATTAAAACGAACGAAATGTAGAAAGGAACAGAAGAGCACCAAGTGTGAATATCCAAACATGCATGTACACCCAGTAGGCAGTTTATTAGGTACATCTGACAAAAGGTCGTACAATAAACCCCCCTCAATAAAAGGTTATAATGCTCCGTTTTTATTGAAACAGTGTTAAAGATGTGCTGATTCAACTATGAATGTTTTTGGAGGATGAAGGGCATGGTACTCTTGAGCTGTACTGCATTATACAAAGATGTGGAGTGGAGAAAATCATCGTAACACAATGCAACCCAACAGCCTCACAAATTGCAACCTCCACAGTGATCACACAGTTAAATCAACACCAATTTTCCACACTTATTGCAGAAATTGTATATTAGACAGTGCAAGTTTTGGCTAGGTGTTCTTAATAAACCCTGCAACAGAGTGTGCAATGTAAATACAAGTATTAGTATTGCACAGAACATATTTTTATTTTGTAAAACATTACACCTGACACAAATAGCACATGGTAAATTAACATTGAATCACATGTTGTATGTTGACATGAAGGCACATGGTGAATAAGTAGCAGCAGCAGTCAGATTAGTATAAAGTGTGTTCAGTGTCAGGTCTTAAATGTTTAAGGAGCAGTAAGACCTGAGGGTATATATGCAAGTGTCACCCAGCCTGCAGATCTGTGCCCTGACACTGATACTGTCAGCCAGATGGCGGAGGTGTAAACGGTGTGAGGGGCAAGATCATCATGCAGGTTCCTCCACGCGAACAACGTGTGAGGTGTGTGTTCGCAGCGGCAGAGAACTCTCTGCCACTGGTGAACTCTGCTGTTCTCACCAGTCTCTGGAGAGAGCTGCGGTCGCGAGCACAGCGCTGCCAAACCAGACATGCAACCGATCGGATGCTCTCAATGGTGTGTCTTTAAAAGTTTGGGAGGAGAGCCCGGTCCAAGCCAGAGTTCTCCAGCGTCCCGAGAAAGAAGAAGTGGGTATAGTTTGAAACCAACATTTCTGTGTGAACGGGTCAGCCAGTAATGTGCACTGCACACCAAGCTACTTAAAATCTGCTGACCCTCTCAGTAGGGACGAGGTCGCCTCCTGCAGCTTCCTATAACCTGCGATCATAGGTCTTGTTTATGTCGGCTTTTGTCATCACACCCACTCACTAGGTTTTCAACAACAGTCCGACTCCACGTCACTCTCTGTCAGTAAGGAGGTCAGTGTGGAGGAGGTGGGGCTGCCAGTTCGCACTATCCAACACCTTTTCATCACGAAGTCAAGGACCCAGCTGCAGAGGGAGGTGACAAGTCCCAACTTCAACATTACTTGATCCCTGGTATATTGCAGTACACTAACTATGCACTTTTTTTGGAATGCGGCCATTAATGCACTTTGGTATGTAACCTATGACGGGGTCAGTGTTACATGCCAATCCCAACTGTGTGACACTGGACAGATATGTAGCCTTGGTTTGACCTGTTTGAGTCTTTTTCCTTTGTCGGCTTGGAGGCGCAGAATGGAGATAGGATCTGCATTCTCAAAGGGCAAGGCGGGGAAGGTTGTATAGCAGTGATCCCGTGTGCATTTGCCTCCAGTAGGTATGTTAAAAAGCCAGTCCCTGTTGAAACAGAGAGCTGCCTCAACATGGGCATTCTCCAAGCCGCTGATACTATCATACAGTTCATCCATGGCATTGCTTTGTCTGCTTGTGAGGGAATAGAGTGAGAGTAACACAGCTGAACTCTTGAGGGAGGTAGAGGAGACTTTCATTATACATTAATTTAGCAGACGCTTTTGTCCAACAGCAACTTTGAACCATGAAGATATCACCCAAAAATTGCAAGGATCATGAGAGTAGGCTACATTACCATTTATCAAACGGGCAAAAACAGCTTCAAGTGCTCCATTTTAGATTTTTATTTTTTACCTTACCTTTAAAGCTATGAATAATTTAAAAGACCAGTTGTTTGAACAGCAGAGTTGCACATATCGTGTTGGAAATGACTCCAATTACCTTTCCTGCGGTCTGCATAGAGGTGTGGGAGTGTTGAGCCAGTTAAATTAGACAAAAGCAATATTACATCTAGCAGTTTGGGAACATTTCATCAGAGGACTGTAGTAGAAACCTATGGTGAAATTAAACTGTAAGTAACCATAGCAACAATGCTAACGCTCATTGATAGACTGGGTTTAACAGACTGAGTTAGGCAACACAGTAAATCTCTGATCTCTGTCATTTTCTTGACAGCGCACAATAGCCTTTTATTTCCCCTCCCCCACACTGGCACACACACACACACACACACACAAAAGTCTTGGGAGTCATGTGCTAATTGATGCAAACTAGTGGAGGAGGTGAGGCCACAATGGCTGGCCTGCTAAGCTTCACACAGAGCTTTTCTGCTTGCGTGGTTTGTATTCAGCAAACTCTGTGTGTCCCGGAGGTGTGTTATTGGTCAGGAACAGAAACGAGAGATCGAAGTAAGGAGAACAGATGAGGAAAAGAAAGAAGAAGAAAAAAATAGGAGCAGAAGGAAAAGGAAGGAAAAGTGGAGAAGGAAGAGGATTTGGAGGGGGGGGGAGGCCCCCCTAGGGTTTCAGGTCAGACACACAGCTGTGGTCATCACCTTTCACTGCAGGGGTCCCCCCCTCTCTCTCTCACACACACACACACACACACACACACTTCCCTGTGATCATCGCTCTCTGTCGGAGCTTGACCTGAGCCAGATGGTCACTGCTCTCTCTTTTTATGACTCTGTCATGTCCACACTAAGCCAGCGTTTTTCACACCGAAGAAATACTGCTTTTCAAACGCACTCTCCGGAGTGGATACATTTCAAAACACCGATCTTGCATTGTAGTGTGAATGAGCCAAACAATGCCAAATCAATTATGTATAAATAACATGCCTTTTACAGGGAGTTGTGTATTAGGAAGGGCAAATTTCTGTGGCCTCAAACTCTTAAGTTAACACTCGTTTGGGAGATGCCTGTGGGGATCAGTGTAGGTTTCCGATTAACCTGTTTTTACAGTTTATGCTGTTTAAAAAAAAAGGAGAAGAACAAAAAACAGATTAGGGACTGAAAAGAAGTGTTAAACACTGATCTTTTAAAGACCTTTTGAACATTTTTTTTTGCAAAAACAATGATCGCTGCAGGGTTGCATATATATTCAATTGTATATTATAATGAATACGATACAATAACAAGTTTTAGTTCTGGTTCTCATCATCACCCTCAGGCTCTTCTTCAGGATGATGGCGATCTCCGCGGTAGCTGATGCTGTCTCCCTCTACTGTCTCCCTGCCTGCCCCTCCAGTTCCCCTGTGGCTCCGGCCTGAACAAGACAAACAATACTCTCCCATATTTTTTCTCTTTTCATCCATTGACCAGTTGCATATCCAGACTAAAGGCTAAATTAACCAAGTTTAAATGAAACTTGTTTGGTGTCTCTGATACTGATATTTTATGCACGTATATGTTGTTTTTCTTAAGGTCAAACTTACATCCACGGGAGTTTGCGTGTGTGTGTGTGTGTGTGTGCAAACATCATGGCAATTTACCCTATGCCTAAAATATGTTTTATCAAGCTTCAGACATGTGTTTTCAATGTTTTTTAAATATACTTCCCGCACACACACACACACACACACACACACACACACACACACACACACGCACAGTTCTTCCCGTGCCAGAGAGTTGAAATCAAACCCCTCCCTGTTGTTGTCTTGGAGACAAGTTAAATTTTTTTTCCATGGGCATCAGACCACATATGATTAACAAAAGGAAAAACTGATGAAATCAATACAGTAATGGCAAGAGGCTGTGACTATCAGTGCCAAGAACATGGCACTTACACATGGATCTTACACGTGTCGCATGAGTTAATTGAAAGAGTAACATGTCAAGAGGACACCATTGCAAAAATACATTTGAGTTTTTGTTGTCTGGAGGGAGCTTGGGTGTCTCCTATACAGAGTTTAAGCTTGTAGATAATGTACAATAAGACTAAGTAGTAATTTCTCATTTCTAAAATTACAGTCACGGTTAATCTTTGTGTCTCCAGGTAATTACTGAATTCGATAACTTTCAGGAAGCCATTCCTAACATACACAAGTCATTTTTTTCACAAGTACCTCCAATAATAAAAGTATTTTACTAACAAGATCTCACAAGTTCAAAATCTCTATCGATACCAGATGTTAGGTCAGGATTACAATGGAGGGGGGTGGGGGGCAGTTAAAGTAATATGCTTTTGAAGAAAAATATTGGCAGTCAATGTGTAAAAAAGCTGTCTATGAATTTGAAGAATGACAAAATAGCAAGTACATTGAATCTATAAATTTGCACGAATCCTGAAAGTTTGAACAGATTTTTCTGCGCCTGTGCATGTGTGTGTGTTACTCCTCACGACACTGTGGTCAATCAAACCAGCCTCTTAGCCTCGCTGTGTCTCTGTGGCCTGGCTACAACCCTGTATGGTTTTACCCACCCACACACACACACACACACACACACACACACACACACACACACACATACACACACACTGCACACTGCAAACTGCCTCTGCAGTCTTGTAAACCCAGGTTGCGTTGTTTCCAGCAGCAGCAGAACTTTATAAGGGTTTGGACAGGGGGAATACTGGCAGTTCAGGTCACGACATGGGGTTACCAAGTGAGTGTGCGTGAGTAAGCGTAGGAAATGTATGATTTCGATTGAACTGCTTCCAACATGATGTTTGTGAGAACAGCTTGTACTCAGAAGTTTGCTGCATGATCACGCGAACCCCATCTTTACTCAAAGCACTACACCAGGGTTTACCATATTTAAAGACCTTTACTGCAAACACTATATGTCGCCTTATACTTCCAACCCTATTTAAAGACCTGCCATGTGTTTTTTTTCTGTCTAACCCTAGTCCAACATAGTTTCTCTTTCATTTCTACGCAGCTTGAGAATTATTGAGACTTGAACTTATTTCAAAAAATTGTAAATTTTTTGTCAAATTACTGTCGCACAATGATACAGTTGAAAGCATCCGCTAATTTCAAAAGTCTGCTGCTGGGATTTGTTCAAGTGGTGAGAGGTCTGTCATCTGTTATGAGAGAGTGATGTGCAAATAATAATATTTTGATGAAAGAAGCCTCCTCAGTCGAATTATGATTTTGACGTCAATGTTCGATTGTAGCTTTCTTTGTCGTTGGTTTAATGACGCAGAAAATCTCAAATCTTGTGAACACTCACATTACTTTAAGCTGTGCTAGTGAAAAAGATGTTATGGTCAATCAGTTAGTAGAAATGGATTTGCAGTAATCCAATATGATGCTTATGTTTGAAGACAAAGAATGAAAACATGACATCATGTGTCTTGTGAGATGATATACTTACATGAGCTGAACTTTCTGACACTGAGATGTTTGTGTGATGAAAACTGAATAATAGAATAGCAAGGAAACAGAGTACATGCGCGGCAAACGCCCCGAGAGGCTACTGCCTGCAGCTGTGATCCTTTAATATCTCATTTTCAGTTCCAAGAAAGCTAAAATATTAGACTCTCTGCCTTCCCAGCCCTTTTCCCTTTTTTCTTTTTTCTTTTCCTGTTTTACTGCAGGCAGTAAAAGTCCGAGCCAAAATCTGCTGGACACTTTTATATAGAAAACACTAAAATGGCAAACAAGAGCTGATCACGAACATGGGTGAAAGGAAAAAGGAAAGAAAAAAGGGAAAGGGAAAAGGAGGAGGTACCACATACACACATCCAGCACAGCTGCAGCAAAAAGCATATTTTTGGAATATATACTTATATATAGGTTGATACAGTATATATGAAGGTTTGTGATGGATTATAAAACAGCATGTTACACGGGGCATCACATCAGATTATCACAATCTGAAGGTTATACTCCACTGACCTTCAGGTATGCTGTTTCTCCAGAGGTTGGGCTCTTTTCCATGCAATCTATGTGACTGGCTCATTGAGCCTCCAGGCATCAGATCCAGGGAAAATGTTCCAGTCTTCTTCTCTTGGGACTGCAAACAGTAAAGGGGCAGTTTAATTAAAGCAGGCGTCACAAAAAAGGCATCCTGCTTGACATATTTCAAACCACATCTGAGGTGTAGCCGGTGTCAGCCCGGCTCTGAGAGAGACCTCTGCTGTTCCAACACCCACCTTTGGAAACTGTACTCCCACTCACACACAGCAGGCTATACATGTACAACCCCATGTAATAACATCCTTCATGGAAGTAGGCGAAACAAACCTATAACACAGTTATCCTCTTGCTGTGATTTTAATACATACATTGTTGTGCAAAAGTCTTTGGGAACTAAAGGTAAAATACTAGGTATATTACCATGAATAGTTTTTTATTTATCAATTACAAAACACAGTAAACGGAAGGAAAAAAATCTGTCCAATCATTGGTGTGAGCACCCTTTGCCCTTACAAACGCTCCTCGGAACACCTTTGCACAGATACTTGGCAGTTTCCTCTGATGATTCAGTCTGTCTCAGTGTCTTCTGTCTCATCATGTTTATCCCAGACCGTCTGCTTGGAGGTGAGATCAGGTCTCCTCTGTGGAGGCCGACTGCAACCATCTGTAGCAAGAGTCCACTGTCTGATGGATATGACAACAACAGTGCCTGCCACCTTTGTACAAAAACAAGCCCTTTTTTTATTTTGAATGAATTGTTGAGGTTGGCATTGCTACTTTTTGTAGTTTTAAGTGGCATTTTTTAAATTATGACATGAATAAAAAAAAAAGCAACTACAATCTTCCTGCCCTGGAAAATTCAACAGAGTGGAACCTCTTCCCTCCGCCGCCGCCTCTCTGACAGAGCGCCGCAGCGGCAGCCACAGGTGTGGCGCGTCGATGGGCACGCGCCGCCGCACTGTTTGTCCCTGCCCGGATGCCATCGCCGAGCTTCCTCCCTACTACATCACACACACACACACACTACTGTCAGACACAACTTCTGCCTTCACGTCGCTGCACTGATTTGAATTCCTTTAAAATGTCTTAGTTCACCGCCTCTGCCGTGACAGTTGTCAAACAGCTACCCGCCGCGGCTGCCGCATCACACACTGAACACACACATCTTCCACTTGCTCCCGAGTCCACACTGGCGGTCGGTAAGTTCAGTTAGCCTGTGTAGTTAGCGTTAGCATGTTGCTAGCCAACTTCGGCTCATTAGCGTTAACCCTCAATTGTTGCCACGATACGAGACGTCTGTGCTTTATTTTCAAAGCAAGGGGGGAAGCGCCACGCGGGAAGATGTTGACAATGGCGCAGGCGACAAGTCAGCGAATGTTGTTTTTTTAAATTTCCACTTGGTGACAGAACAACGTCCGTCAGTCTGTCGCGTTAGCTAATCCGTCGGTTCAGTTCACATTGTCTCAGACACAACGTTCACACACGTGTCTGTCAACACGCACGTTTGTGTCGCCGTCAAAAGCTTCGGAGTGATACTATTGTAATAGTATTCCCGTAGCGTCGTGCATGGCTACGGTTCTCTTTTTAAAAACATCATGTCAGCACGTAACAACTTGCTAAACTCCTTTGAGTCGCCGGGACGTGTCAGCTGCGCCGCCGCAGACCTCGATGAAGAGGAACCACTCCCACTCCCAGTGCATCCATCTGAAACGACTCCCGAGCTGCTAATCGTGACAGATCATTCTTCAACGTGAAACAGACGTTTGACAACATAACCTTAATTCAAGGTGAAGGTCGGAGCTCTCTGACGAAGACGCTCAGATGAGGCTGGAGGTCACACAAAAAGCTGGACAGTAAACCCTCTTATACTGAACTGACATCAGAGATCAGTCTCAATCTTTGCAGTGTATTCAAATGAAGGTGAAGCAGATCTTCCCAGGACAGTTCCAGATGAATTTGATTACATGTTTTGGAAAATGGTATGACCTGTAATTATCTCAAATTGAAATTTAAAGTCTATACACGCAGACACGGTGAAGAACGTAACATACATATCTCCTCTCTTCATTGCACATGGCAGACTTCATGTCAAGTCGGGTATTGACGTGAACATTTACTGTTATGTTTTGACGTGTAGGTGTTAAAACAAGCAACTGAGACCAGACGAACCACAGAGGCGTCGAAAAACTGGACAGAGGATTCACCCGTCTCCTCCGAGATGATACATTGTTCGGACTGAAGACGCAGAGCTTTGGGGAAAAAATGCAAACAAAGATGTCGTCACTGTCCAGGAGAACGGAGACACTGAAGTGATGGAGAGCAGAGAGGAGAGGTAAACATGTGCACACACTTTTGAGCTCCCCCATAATCTGTTTCCACTGTAAACATGTTGAGTATGAAACCAAGATGCCCAGAATATTGTGTTTCCTTTGGGTATGATCCAGACTAGACGTGAGATTAGATCAACCACTATGTCAATCCTACAATCAGTTAAACTCAAGTGCTTTAAAAGAGAGCAGTTGTGTAAGTAAGTGTTAAACTAATAGATTATTTTTAACAATTAAAGATGTTTGTGCTTGGATCATTATGTGCATTGTGTACTCTTTTGCCATTCAGTCATTTCCCTCAACACATAACTTCTTGTCAGGGCCTGCACATGCTCAACATGCAACTACAGGTTGATGGGCAAATGAAATGGAATTCAATCCAACGTTGAGAGAAGTCATATTTGACTCATTCAACCACAACTAATAAAGGAGAAGAAGCTCTTTCATCCCTTGAGGCCTTGTTGGTGTTTGCCATGTTCATTAACGTGCTGCTGGACAGAGGGTTTGGACAGAGTGTGTTCTGGCTGAGATCTAGTGGACTAATACATTTGTGTGTTTTTTGCAGCCCTGCACATGACCAAGTCCCCACACCTCCAGAGCGAGGACTTCTCCACATCTGGCAGTCAGCGGGGCCCAGTGATCAGCTCTGTCCGCAGCGAGTGCTGCTTTCCAGGCCGGTTCTGCAGGTCACCCTGGGAGAACACCATGGACTCCTGCTGACACAGGGTGAGTGTGTATTTGTAGTTAAGTCCAATTTTTCACTTGACAACTCACATAATTGTAATTTAAATAAGAAATTCTCATTTTTTTGTTTTGTGCTTCTCATTTCTTAATAAACTAGAATTTTTCCAAAAGACCACATGACATCTTGATTATTATACAGTACAGCCAACCTGAAACAACATGGTGACATTAAGATATAGTATTATTATGATATAATAATCATGATATGCCCATATTGTGTCATCTATATTGGAATGACCGACCTGGCCGACTGCAATTTTATAAACAGGACACATTTTTCTCGGAAATGTAAAAATTAGCCATTTCTACCCGCTTGATGTCATTCTCCAGGCGGGCAGGTGTATTCATTCGGAGAGCTGCTGTGGAGGGATCTGAGCATCTCGTTGTCTGCCCCGGTGCTGGAGGAGTCTCTGCTGGGGAAGACGGTGGTGCGTGTGGCTGCCGGCGGCTTCCACTGTGGTGCGCTGAGTGAGCAGGGCAGCATCTACATGTGGGGGGAGAACACTGCAGGACAGTGTGGACAGACTGAGAGGGGCACTGCCACAAACATCACAGGTTGGTCAACACCTTCCAAGGTTATATAGTGCCTTTTAGACAGAGTGTGTAGAAAAGTATGTTGTGATGTCTTCCCCTAGTTTTGGTGTAAACGGCCCTCAAGCAGCATCTATGCGTTTTATGTGTGATGTACATGCTTTGTGGCAGTTTCAGATCCGAGCCCAGTCAGTGTCGTGGACAGCGAGGCCGCTCCTCCTGCGGTGGTTCGGGTTGTGGATCTGGCCTGTGGACGGGAGCACAGCCTGGCTCTGTCATCTCAGAATGAGCTGTGGGCCTGGGGCAGTGGCTGCCAGCTTGGCCTGGTCACAAACAATTTTCCTGTGTGGAGACCACAGAAGGTAGGTTTGTGTAGGTTCAATGAACCTTCAAGCATTGAAGACTTAGTCAGAATGTAAACCATTGACTCAACCCTATTATGCATAATATATATATATATATATATATATATATATATATATTATATATTTGGTTGCTTCATTTTATTTTGTTCGTTTTGTATACATGCTATCAACTCGTCCAAAATGAACTGTACCATTTGATGGTGAATTGATAATTTATTTTGTGTGTGTGCGTGTGAGCATTTGAAAAAAAAAAATCTGTATATTTCAACTAATCACCAAATTCGTATTATTGTACGTCTGTGGTTTAGGTGGAGCACTTGGCTGGCAGACATGTTATTCAGGTAGTTTCTCTTTCTGATATCTCCTTACAAAATACCATGTTCTACCTCCAGAAGCACCAGCTCTATTTAATTCCTGCAGGTGGCTTGCGGCGCCTACCACAGCCTGGCCCTGGTTCGCAGTTTACCTCCTCAGAGCAACCATACCCCGAACCCCCCTGAAAAGAGAGAGCGGGGCCAGTCACCTCACTACTCGGCGACAGAGAGGGAGGACCCGTTTACAGTTGATGATGCTCACTACTGTCCGCTGGGAGTGGAGCTGACTGAAGTGTTGACAGGCGAGGTATATATACTACAAGAAAAAATTGAACAGATCCTTGATTAATAACCAAGAACCAAAATAGATATGATCAAAATAGTGTAAAAAATAGTTCAAATGTTGTTTTTAGAGATTTTCTTCAGCCTCAACAACCCAAACGGAAAACAATCACAGAGTCAAGAGACTGCAGAAATGTTGTTGCATGACTTTTAAATTGGCTATTCTTATGATCTGGTACCATGGGATCTTTGATGTACAGAGATTTTTCAGCAGCTACATCATACTGTTCCTTTCTGTTTGTATCTATGCTCTTTTAATAGTTTCAGCTGTTTCAGCACTGGTTGTTTCCCCTGTCTGCTTTGCATTCCCAGACCTCTCCCAGGAGAGGAGGCCCCAGACGAAGGCTCCAACCTCGGGGGAGGTCAGCTGGCCGCAGCCCTGGCTCTGGAACTGCTGCATGCCCATTTTCTGAAGATGGAAAATCTAGCAATAAACAGTACAGTATAATATTTATCTATATGTATGGGTCATTTATCCCTAGATGTCTTTGCTCCAATGTTTTTGTCTCTGTTTTGTCTGTCTCTATCTCTCTCTCTCTTTCTTTTACCCGCATTATAAAACTTCAGGAGGAATCCATCTGTTGGCGCCAATTTTGAGCCTGACGTGACTCAGACAGACGGACGCCCCAAGTCCCACCCACTGTCATGCTGGACAGCCAATAAGAACTCAGCATTCCCTGATGAGCTGGAGCTACAGAACATCCTCCAGAAACTGTCTGGTCACTCGTTAGAGCCTCATCACTCAGCACAAGGGGATACTGACTCACTGAGCAGTCACACGTCAGGTTTGTTATGCATCTGTTCACCAATCCTTTGTTCATTAGTTTATTCTGACATGAGAATTTATTTTCTTTTTTCTTTCATTTATTTCCTTATTCTTTTCTTATTTAGAAATTTGTTGCTCTTTTGATTCTCTCTCACAAGTGTCATTATTCTGCCATCACTGATTGCTTGTCTGTTTGCTTTTGTCACCGTGTTTGCTCCATCCTGTGGTTGTTCCTAAGCTTGCCTTTCTGATTCTTCATTCATTCATTCTTTTGTTTATTTTCTTGTATTTTACTTTGGCGTGTGTAACTTTGTCTCTCTGTCCCTCAATCTTTGTCTACAGATGACAGCTGTGTTTCCTCAACTCCTTCCGTGGATCTGTTCTCTTCCATTTTCAAAGACGAATCACCAATCAAGAGTCAGGCCACGAAGTATGATGACACTTGACAGTGAAGCACATTGGTTCAAGAATGTTGTCGATAATTTGTTGTAAGAAGATGCATCATTGTGAATGATATAATTTCAACAAAATGCGTTCCAGGTAAAGATGTCACTCAAAGCTACTAAAAATAAAAGACGGAACATTTTTGTTGCCCCTTTTTAGGATCTTCTTTTAATTCAGTGGATTCCACTTAACTTCTTTGCTAAACAACTATGCAAAGAGAAGAGTATTCAAGTGAATGAGGGAATAGTGGATTTGTTTTAGCCATGCAGATACACACCCTGATTTTGTGTGCTTTGTGTTATCAGCCTGATCCTCTCTCCTACAGTAAAAGTGGAGTGTCTGGGCCGTACTCCTCCTCCCCCGTGTGCTTGGAAGACGTTCGGCTCTGTCTGGAGGCGGAGAAGAAGGCAGTGCAGGGGCTGAAGAGTTCCAGTCTTACAAATATAAACCAGAAGGGGGAAAAGGCAGGAAACAGGAGACGCTCACTGCCTGGAACACCCACTCATGGTAGGAATGAAATGGGTATGAACAAGTTGGCTATAATTTTTGAAAAATATGCTTTATTTACATTTGTGTCGCGAGTCAGATAGGACGGGTAGATACCCTGAGCTATTTACATGGGAACAGGAGACCGTTGGCTTCGCTCAGCATAAAGACTCTAAGAAGCTGATTACCAAGAAATATTAAAAGCATGTTGCTCCCAGTAAAACCATAACTTGCAGTTTTAATAATTTTGTTAAAACAAATTAAGCAAATTAAATAAAAATTCTTTAACCAATTTGAAACACGCTGGTATGTGCACTTGTATGTGCCAAGTTAACTGTTTACCCCTGCCTCCAGTCTTTTTGTGCCAAGCTAAGCTGACTGTCTCTTAGTGCTAGCTTCATATTTAGTGTACCAATGGCTATCGATCTTATCATGTAACTCTAAACATATGAAAGCAAATAAACCGATTTCCTTATTTGAGTTGACACCGCAGCCTCTGAGCTTCAAGTCACAACTGCAACCACAAGAAAGATAACAGATCTTTACAGCACAGCAAAATGAAATGCTCAGAAACTGGGAATTTTAGCAGCATTCGGACTTTACCTTTGGATATTTTTTTTCTTTTCTTCAGGTTCCCCACGGCGCCGGCGGCCGTGCGCCTGTAGGCCGTCCTCTGCTAGTCGGACCAAGGCTGCAGCATTAGAGGAGTCAGGAGACGAGTTGCCGTCTCTGGAGACAGAAGTCTGGAGCTGGGGGCGTGGGTCTGAGGGGCAGCTGGGTCATGGAGATCAGCTCGCTAGGTCTGACCATACAAACAAACTTACAATATATCCTGGCTTGTGAAAATATGCTCTCATACACTACAACAGGAAACATAGTCGTGATATAAACTCTGAGTATCACTTTTTACTGGCTCAATATAAATACTCTTTGCAACCATAGTCACATCAGTTCTTAGGATAAATCACTTAGTTGAAGTCACTGAATAGATTTAAAATTTAAGTAAATAAACTGTCGCCACCACATTTTATGATGAGAATGTGTATGTAATTGCATGCTGGTAATACATACATTTAAAAAGACTTTTACCCAAACTAAATCCTCTGTAAACCCATTGCAAGGACAAAAAAGTATATTTGTAAATGTCTCCTGAGAATCTTATCATCATAATACCTTTGTGATATTCAGATACAGAGTACTATATTACTGTTAGTTTGTGAAAAAATACTGAAATAAATGGTGTGAAATGTACTTTGACTGCAAAGCCACAAGAAAGAAATTATATTCGCTAAACTAGACTTAACCCTGAATATGTGTCCGTGTGTCCAGACTCCAGCCTCTGTGTATCAAGTCTTTGACAGGCGAGGAAGTGATCAAAGTTGCCGCAGGATCACATCATTCACTGGCCCTCAGTGCTCAGTGCAAGGTAACAAACACAGGCCACACGTGCGCGCACACACACAAACACACACACACTCACACTCAAACTCCTATTGACATAATGGCAAAATTTTCTAATTTTCAAAGGGTTAAATGTAAATTGATCCTCACAGTCAAAGTGGTACACAAGCACACTTGCTCTCACACACACCATAACCGTCCTTGTGTGTTGCAGGTATATTCATGGGGCAGCAACATGTGTGGACAGCTGGGTCATGTCAACAGCCCTGTCACTGTTCCTCAGCAAGCGAAGGTACAGCAGTCTGTCAGCCAGTCGTCTGTGTTCTTTCATTAATTTATGCCATTGGTCACTCACATGCTTGTTTCTGTATTCAGTCAGTTTTATTCTCTATCAGATAAATCCTTGAAGTACGACCTTTAAATAAACACGTCAGTGCTAACATTTGGGAGGTGTCAGATGATGCTGTGAAACCTTCTCAACAGCAAATAAATGATGAGTGTAACAAGCCAATAAATGTCATAATAGCTGTATTAATAACATGTTTTGTCTCTGTCTAGCTGTCTGACGGTCTCCGGGTTTGGGACGTGTCAGCGGGTCAGAGCCACTCCCTCCTGCTGGCTGACGGAGACTGTGTCCAGCCGATCCTGTTGTACTCCGGCCAGCATCAAGAGCCAATGTCAGCGCAAAGGGAGAGGTCACAACGGTCATGCCAAAGGTCACCAAACAGGGCGGAGAGTTATACAGTCAGACCCACCCTGCTGCCTTTGTGCATGGAGGTTTGTACGTTAAAACATGCAGAACTGTTTCTTTTGTTTATTTTCACAGGGATAATTATAAAGCAAATTCAAATTTGCAGTGTCCTTCCCTAGATTGGCCTTAATGCAAATACACAAAACTTAGCAAGTTACAATAAAAGGACTAAAAGTGAAGGAGATGATGGTTGTAACTGTTTCACTGGGGTTTTTTTTTATTTTTTATCTTACATGTTGGAAATAGATCTCCATGGTTAAGGTGCACAACTATGTACCCATAAAGAACTGTAATATGAGGTACTAGCAGGAAATTGTAATCAGACAAAAGACTCCCACAGTTGCAGCAGCCATGTTTATATTATTATCTCCTGCTGGTGGAAGAAAATTGAACAACGGGAGAACGTCAGAGAAAGACAACGCATTATTAGCAATGGATACGAAGCACAAAAACCTGGAACAGCAGAAACATTTTAGATACAAATCACTTTATGAATGAAAACTTATAACAACAAAGTGTTCTGATGAAATTTCATGTGCTGTTTGTTGGTGTATAATGTATATATTGGGTGGGTGGTAAAGAACAAAAAACAATCCTTGTGCAGTTTATATTAAAAACAAAAAGAAAGAAATATTTTAGCATATGCCTTCATAATATTATTGAGTTTTTAATTTTGGCATAGATGGACGTTCAGCCCACATTCCTAACACTACTTTTATCCACACAAAAACTTCCTGTAACTCATCCTCTCTGTAGACACAAAGTGAGCTGAACGAAAACATGATATACATAATAATAATCATGTTGTTTCATGGATGAAGGACATTAGTGCACTCTGTCTCTGTGTGTAGATGGGTTATATTAGCAGTGTGAGCTGTGGCGGGCAGAGCTGCGCGGTGTTGGCAGACCAGAATGTCATGGGCTTCATCTCGGCTATCCACGAGCTGTCGTCCAGAGAGAGACACTTCTACTGCTGGTTGAGCAAAGTCAGGAAGCTCCTTCTCACCCCCCTTTGTAATAGAGGTGAGACCGTCTCTGTATCTGCACTTTTGTCCCCCTGTACTGGTGGTGCTTGTGTTTTTAATGTGGGGATTTGAATATTCACCCATCTGTTGTTTTGTGGGTTGTGGGGAGGTTTTAGCCAATCTTAGCTGACATTGGGCGAGAGGTCACTGGTCACCAGTTCATCTCAGAACTAACTAATGGAGAATCACATACTTATCTGCTGTTTCCGAGCACCTAAAAAATAGAAGTTTGAAAACGCTGCTCACCCTGTTTTAGTTTGAAATACATCAAATGATGTGTGAAATAATGCATGCTTGATTTGTATGTGTTCTCCCCTCCACAGAGGGTGTGTGCCCGTCAATAGGTGAGCCGTGCACTCATCTCTTCTTCTCTCTCTGTGAGAGCTTTTTTCGCCTGAGGGCCCTGATTGGTCGACACTCCACGGCACTCAGCTACTTCCTGCATGATGTGCAGCGCTGTGATGTCACCTCCCTTCCACTCCTGACACACACTGATGACTTCCTGGACATTTATAAAGAGTAAGGTTCACCCTTTTTCTTTTTATCTCCCAGACTAGGAAAGGTTCCGTGCGACAAATGAAATAAGATGATTTGTTTTCCCCACGTCCATCTCATTTACTTTGTGTTTCGTCCCTCTTTATTTGTCACAGTTGAATAACTACCCGTTGAAAGGCAAATACCAGTCTGCCTCTGTAATAACAGACAGCACATACAATATGTACACTGGCTGCACACGAAGCCTGGTATTTGAGTCAGTTATTCTTGTCTGCACAGTGAGCAAACTGAACAAGTTTATACAACACAAACCATGGAGGTGCCTTCAAGAGCAAATAAAGTTAAAGTCTACAAAGTTGTTGTTGACAGTGTGATAGTGTAAGAAATTAAAAAAAGTTGTTGAAAATAAGGGCACCTCTGATGTGAGATAGAAGGAACAAGGTCGTTCATTTGACATTCTTCCACTTTATCTGAGTTCAAATGAAAATCCCTGATAAATATGTCTCTCTCTCTCTCTCTCTCTCTCTCTCTCTCTCTCTCTCTCTCTCTCCAGGTATTGCTCTGCACTAGGGAACTTCCAAGTGATGGGTGGATTCCAGTCACTCCACAAACTCTCACTGTAAGCTCCTTCATTCTTTAAGTTTTCTCTTGAGGAGTCCTGCTCGCTTCAGAAACACAGACTCCTCCATCAAGGTATTGCAGAGAGCTACAGCAACAGTTTTATTTATTTTTTGGGGTTTAAAAACGACCTTAGGGTTTCCAAGAAAAGATTCACCGTCGATGTCAAATGTCATGCTGTTGCTAAACTAAAGTTCCTCTGAATCACATCACACCCTGTGCAGCAGAAAACAGTTACGAGACAACCAGCGTTCACAAGGCAAAAGGATTAGCTTTCATTAATTGAATACAGACATATACTTGGTATTTGATATATACTTACATCCTATTTCTCACTTTCTCTTTCTCTGTATGTTTCTGTCCAGTGAGTTTTTAGGTTCTCAGCAGGCCACGCTCGTCCAGCTGTGTGTTCCAGATCAGTCTGTCAGTGGTGTTGCTGATCTGGTTTCGTTGCTGTACTGGCCTCTGCAGCAGCTCCACCAGTACAGCCGGGTTCTGCTCAAAATGGCAGCCTGCTATGATGTGGTGAGGATGAAACTGTCTGCTCGCACTTAATGCTTCTTCTTTCTGTAGGATTTTTAAAATTATTTTTTTCTCTCTCAAACATTCTTTTGGTTTTGCTTTTCACTCTCTCTTTCACTTTCTTTTATTTCTGTCTCTTTGTTTTTCTCATGATTGAGTAACTGTGGCTATATTGTAAGTTGGTATTGTCACTTTAAGATGCCCACACCACCACACTTCTGTATGTCCTCTCCTTTTTCTCCCTCCCCAGTTAACTGTCGAGTATCAGTCCCTCCATCAGGGCTGCAGTCAGTATGAGTCCCTGTCTTCGTCCCTGTTGAGGAGGAAGAAGGAAGCTGAGACCACATTCCACTTCTGGAAGACCCACTCTGGAAAAATGACAGTGAGCAAAAAGACAGCATGCTGTACTTTTGAGGTGTTGTGACACTTCACATGGCGTCTCTTTTGTGGAAGCCTTGTTTCTCAAAAAGGCAACTTTTGTGACACCAAAGTGAAAAGTCACTAAAATGGGAGGATTGCAGCCTCACAGCTATTCAATCAAAAATTACAAGTGAGAAAGTGTTTGGGTTTTTTGTTGTTGTCATTGACTGGGTTTCCAAAGTAGAAAACATTTAGCAGTTGGATCTATTGAGCAGCTTAATGGAGGCAGAATTTCTGGTAAATCGTCATACACAGTTGTTTTTGAAAGTTTGTCAGATTTTATTAAAGAGCCATGCATGTGTTGTTTGTTTTTCAGGAGGTTCTACGTCTCCCACGGCGTCGTGTAGTGTGTGAAAGCAGCAGCAGATCTCTGACCCTGCAGAACGCCGGGCGGTTCTCCAACCACTGGTTCATACTGTTCAACGATGCCCTGGTGCACACACAGGTACACACACATTCAAACACAGATAGTCTGCCCAAAAAAATAAAGCCAAATGACGGTATTTAGCTGCTATGTAAACATGATTAGCTACTAATGCCACATGGCAGGGTCAACTGCCGTGTGGCTTAAACATCAGCAAAAATCCACAGGATCTTTTTCGACCTTGCTCCGATTAGACAAAGCTTCCTCTGGACCCGTGTCTTTGTCTCCGTCCTCCTGCTGCCCTCTTGACATCTACTTACCATTTTTTAAATGTGTACATTGTGTCTTTCATTCACCCAGGGTGCCATTCCCTCTCAGAGCTTTGTAAGTATTTCTGACACCAGTTTATCCAACCTCACCTCCCACCAACCAGTTTAACCACCCTGAGCTTTGTGCTGCAGCAGCATAGGTGGGCTGGCCTCTGTACAGTGCCTTCACTCTTGAGAGTGTCCACTGGTATTTACGAGCAAATACATGAATATTAACACAGACCTTTATGTAATGGTAAAAGGGGGGGCATTTTTTTACTCCTTCCAAGTAGCTTCAGTTAGATTTGCAGAGATCTGCAGCTACTAATAACGCTCAGATACCAAATTATTTGACACCTCACTGTAATCCAACCTTCATAGAGGGCAGTCTTTGTTGAAACTCTCAGTATTGTGTTAGTCCACTCCATTTCAGTGTGAGTAGACTAATTTAATACATTCATGGTGTAGTAATACTTAGCATTACAGATGTCCTGTGTTTTAATTCATTTATTTTATGCATGTTGTTGTGATGACTTGTGATGGACTTATGTACTAACTTTAGCTGTTGCCAACACCAACCAAGCTGCACTGTGTGTGTGTGTGTGTGTGTGTGCGTGTGTGCGCGTGTGCATGTGTGTTTGGGTTAAAATTGAGATTGCTTTTAGCAATGAAAAGTGCTCTATAAGTGAAATTTATTATTATTATTATTATAAA
Organism: Scophthalmus maximus; assembly: GCF_022379125.1. Lineage (NCBI taxonomy): Eukaryota > Metazoa > Chordata > Actinopteri > Pleuronectiformes > Scophthalmidae > Scophthalmus > Scophthalmus maximus. Next base: position 14,706,486 of record NC_061528.1, on the reverse strand, counting down.
ATGTGTTACAACATTAGCATAGTTTGTGGTGAAAAGAGATGTGATGTGAAGGATGCAATTCACTGCTACGTTCTAGGTTTCAACCAAAACTGTTTTCTGACATTGACTCCGGACAATGTCCTCAGATTTTTGTCCGGAAACATATGACGAGCGCAGCAGGAGATTGTGCGGGTCAGTGGCGTTCACGACAGCAGGATAATCTCTCCGAAACATTCTGTGGCATCTGGGTTTGAGCAGCAGTAGGCTCCGATAACTCCGCGCGGAGAACAGTGTGCAGATGTGCATCACATACTCAATGTTGCCTTGTCCTGCGTGTCTCTCTCTCTTTACTGTGTGTACAGCTTGCTTCGGAGCCCTAACAAAGATTGAATCGGTTGTCTGCCTTCTGTTTGGTGTGAGGTGGTAGTGCTGACAATCTTTCCTGTTCGTCTCTCCTGTTTGTGGTTTTGGGTCTTGTGTTGTAGATTTTTGACAATTTTGTTACATTTTTAGATTCAAAGTTAGAAGTTTTGCACACTTTTTAGGTTTTTATACATTCATTTCAGGTTATACTGTGTTAAAAATTAAAAATTGGCAAACTGAATGTATGCTGTGAGAAATAATAGTAATCATTTTTGTTTGGTTTAGTTTCATTTAGCTTTAGTTGGAAAAACTGTGGTGTTGAAACATGATAAATAAATGCTTGGGAACTACTGACAAATATGTATTTTGTAATTAAGATCAGGAAGTGGTGCACATGACAACTCCTCAATCAAGATTTCTCACATGCATCAAACTGAGAGTACAGCGTTTTGTGGTTTAAAAAAACTAACCTACAGTGAGCCACAGATGCACTCTCACATATTTTATGAAGACGTTTGTTTTGCAATCTCAGATATTTTGATGTCAGTTAATGTGAGAATTATTGGGACCCACAAAGAGAATGCAGAGAGGTTCACCAGTGCTCTCACTCTGTTTCCCTCTCTCCAGTTCTCCACACATCACATCTACCCTCTGACCTGCCTGTGGGTGAAACCAGTCACCGAAGACAGCAGCGGACTGTGAGTCCACCTTATCAATGTCACTGACTAACTTAACCTCACTTACCTGATGACAAATAAATAAGTCAAATGATGAACATGAGACATCTCACTCACCCCCACACATACAGTAATGTAATGCTGTAGGTGGATTTTTGTCGGTGCCACAACCACCTGTAGATCTGAACAGATCTTTCAGAATTCTGGAGTTTGAGTTTACTGAAGCTGGAGCAGGTCAAGCCACCATTTAATGTAAACTTGGCATGGAACACATAAATTTTCAAACAGTAATATCCAAGCAATTGGACCATTTTTGCCAGGCACATTTATTTTGGAGGAAGTGAAAGACAAACTTCTTCTATTCGTTTGCCTCACTTTTTCCTTAATTGGTGAGTATCAAGTGGCAAATCGTTCAAAAGTGTAATCTTCCATCATTTTTCTGCTCTGTGTTATCATTTACTTTTGTGAGTTGTACTGTGCACTCATGGTTTTCTCATTATGTGAAACACTTTGGTGAGGATAAATGTTGAACACTTGTGCACAGATCAAGTGAATTATTGTCTTTGTCTTGTGTGTCCTCAGCTACGCCATCAGAATCACATGTCCAGAGGAGAGTTTCACCATGGTTGCCTCAACACCACAGGAAAAAGTAAATTTATGCTTTTTATACGCACTTATGGTGACCTGGTTTTCATCCCAGGGGTTTTATTCACATGTTGTGGTGATTTAGTCTCAATGGAAACTGCAGATTAAAAAAAACAAAACATCAGTATTAGAAATAACAACATTTTCTCTCTCTCTCTCTCTCTCTCTCTGTAGAACAAGTGGCTACGATCTCTTAACCAGGCGGTGGATCAGATGCTGGGTGGTGGAAGTCAGGGGTCATCACCGGGGGTGACGGCGATATCTCGCACAGCCTCCTACAAATTCGCTGCAGAGGGACGGTTTAAGGACGCCCAGTACACCGGGGGCTGGCTGGCAGGACGAGTTCACGGCAGGTTAGAGAGCATGTTTGTTCATCGGTGGTGGTAGTGCGGCGTGTTACTGATATGTCTGCAGAGGGGGAGAGTCTAACTCAGCTTATTTTTCAGAAGCTACAATTTACAGATATCCCCTACATTACAGTTCATGCCTCACATGCAGGCCAGCGATACAGGTTGCTACGTGGGTACACAGTGAAACCACAGTTCTCAGAGTTAGTTTGAAAAATGGTGTTTGGTTTAAACTGAGTGATTTATCTACCTGGGTGGGACGTCCAAGTAGCCTTGGGTCATATTTTGTCTCTTTGTGCATGTATGTGTGTGAGTGCAGGCCTATTTAATTGCCGTCTCTGCAGCATGAGTGTGTACTGAATTATGTTTTCTTATGGGTGTGTTCATAATATATATTTCCAAGTGTTTTCATTGCTTTTTGGCAGCCTCTGCTAAAACTTTTGGAGTGTCTACGAATGCAACATGAATGAGAACACTAAATGTTCCCAGCCCACATCTACATAGTTACCACACAGCGAAAACCTCAATATTAATTAGTTAAACATGCAGAACCAGGGGGATAAGATAGTTCAAGGAGGGAGACCGTGTCAGTGACAGTGTTCAACCCTCAAACGTGAAACCAGTCAAGATTTATGGTGCGAGGAGACAGTGAGTGTGAATGAGGGAGTAATCAGTGTATCTGCAGGGGACAAGTTCCAAACAGAATATTTTCAGCATTGTTCGATCCAGACTTCATTAAAATTATGTCATAAGTTGCCTCATCCCCGGTAGAAGATAATTAAATGGCCACAGAGTGTAAAACTGGGTGTTTAAGTAGTATATGAAAACAGTGATATATATATATATGTTTTTGCAGAGGAACCATGAAGTGGCCAGATGGCCGAACGTACGTCGGGAACTTTAAGAATGGACTGGAGGATGGGTCAGTACATTAACACGGTGCGGCAAAAAGGAGCTCGTTTAAAACTACACTTATTTATTTTCAACATGAATTTTATCTCGAGCATTTAGGTGGTTTGTGATCAGAAGGTAAAATATTTATGAACCTGCAGAAAAAAGAAAATTATGTCGGGTAGCTAGACTAAATTTTTCATTCCAGATTTTTTCCATTTACCGTTGTGTGACTAACTAGTAACGATGAAACTGGTATTGCAACATTCCTGTGTAATTGTTGCTCCTTTCTTGTAGCTATGGGGAGAGTATTTTACCCAACAAAGTGCTAAATAAACCAGACAGCTACCAAGGGCACTGGAGAGATGGCAAGATCCATGGTTTCGGCAAGTACAAGTCAGTACACTGCTTTCTCTTGACTTTGTAGTAAGGTAGAGAGTAACCTGTGACAGCTGAGCTGTACTGCATGTAAAATCACGTGGGTCATGTCTTCATCATCCGCATCATCATTATTCATCGGCTCTGTCAGGTATGCCAGTGGCGAGGTGTACGAGGGCTGTTTCTGTGACGGGCAGCGCCACGGTTACGGCATGCTGAGCTCAGGTAAACAAGCCAGGGCGACATCCAGCGTTTCCATTGGACATTGGTTCCAGGACAGGAAGACAGGATATGGAGTCTCCGATGACATCACCAGGTCTGATTAATTCCTTTGCTTCAAATCCAAGAGAAAATGTCCTTTTTAATCCACATTTGCCAGTTGTGGTAAACATCCCCTCATGAAGAACAAAGGGTGTTTTTCCTTTAAGAGTTGTTTTAGCCTGAAAACCCTGGTGATTTGTTTTCCTGTAAAAAAAAAAAAGATAAATGGCTTGACAATTTTAGAACATCTGCTCTTGAAAAATGTATTTGTTAATTTTTATGATCAATGATTTACTTGTTTGTCTGAAAATTCTAGTGGAATCTTACTTCATATCATTTCTGTTGTTCTGACTCTACTACAAATGTGCAGTGACTTAATTTTAATTTAATTGGCAAAGTGCCTTATCTTTGTTTTGGGTTTTTTTTGTGTGTTTTTTACCAGAGGTGAGAAGTATATGGGAGGTTGGCTGGACGACCAGAGGCACGGCAGTGCTTTGGTTGTAACCCAGTACGGCATGTACTATGAAGGGACCTTCAAAGAGAACAAGATGAGTGTAAGTTCAAGATGCTCTTCATGCACATAAGAATGGCAGGGAAACAGAGAGATATCCCAAGTCCTGCCTAGTTTTTCCGACGGGGTCCACCGACGCAGCGGGAAAGTGTAGAAAAAAGAAGGTCAAGGTTATTATTGGAAAACACGGATTTAGGAGATTGGATGTGCAGGGATCCAACTGTAGATCCAACTTCTGAGGAAGTGTAGATTTTGCTGTAAGCCCAAAGTACGTCAGTAGATCTGTGTGCTCTGTCTGTCATTCTCTCTCACAAGTACAAATGTTGGTGTTTATCGTTGATGAGGTCGTCTGTGTGAGTTCTCCGCTTGAGTTAATTATTGATGTGTGTGCCATGGGTCTGAAAGACTGCTCTGGTGAGGGGTTGCTCATTGACACGTATGAAAGTTTATTGTTTTAACCATATTTGCTTAGAAAACATCTTGGAAATGGCATATTTATGAGGAAATAACATCATAAAATGTATCACATTGGCAATGACTGATCAGAAGTTTTTATTTCATATCAAATAGTCCATTTTGACTGAATCAGCTTAATTTTGCTGCCTTTAGCATAAAGTGCCAAATCAACAATCTGGTAGAGAACATAAAAAAATATTCAACCGTCGTTAGACTTTTTTTGTTGTATCAAGTCACATAATTCTGTTCTTTAAGGCCTCCAACTGAAAGATATATGCAAAAAATTAGGCTTACAACTCAAAATTTCACCAAATGTCTGTGGTGATTATCCTGTTTCTGATTCCTTGTTGGAGGGGGACTGAACAGGCATGAGTGACATCTGGTGGATTTTTTCAGCATAACATATATCAACTGATTAGTGGATATGGCTCAATCAGGTTGACTTAAGTTCAGAACTACTCTCAATAAATATATATATTTATACAGTTTTGTAAGTGTTTTTTTTTTACAGCTAGTGGTTTACTGTGGTCACTTCCATTAGTACATGTTGTCTATGTAATTGTTCTCAAATAAGCTTACTTAAGCTTACTTTGGGACATTTTACTAAGCAAATGTGGATGAATACATGGTGGAAAAAATGGACACAATGCGATGACTGTATACAAGTTTAATGAATAGTGTATTTCCTGTCAGGGTCCAGGGCTGTTGGTGTCAGATGACGACACGGCTTTCCATGGGGAGTTTTCTGATGACTGGACTATCAATGGGAAGGTAAAAAGAATGCCTGTCTCCTGTTATTTGTGTTCGGGCTCCGTGTCTGTCATTCTCTCTCACAAGTTGTGTCCATAAAGTCTAATGATCTTTTAGAACTCTGTGACGTAACCAAGTCTGCTTTTTTTTTTAAGGGTGCGTAGGTCATTTGAACTGGAAATACTTGTCTTTACGTCTCTGTGTACCTCATCCCTTATTTAGAATATGACGGTTGTTCACAAAGTTACTAAATACTCCACTCAGACTAATCCTCTTCCTCCTGCTTTCTTCTTCAGGGTGTTTTGTCCCTGCCTAACGGTGACTGTCTCGAGGGCCATTTCAGTGGAGAGTGGAGCAAAGGGCTGAAGGTGGTTGGAACATTCACCAAACCAGCTATCGATGAACCTGATAACAAAGATAGAAACAGCCTCTTGTGAGTAATCACTTTGCACTCTATTAAACCTGCAAATAGCCTGTATCCATTATTGATTGTTGGAACAGCCACATCTGACGTCTGCAGGCCTATGACTGCTTTTCTGTGAGAGTAAGCCTTAAACTGAGACATTTGTATGTTACCAAAAAACATGGCAGCAAATGTTATTCATATTTTAGGTACGAGACAGGGTTTGAATTGTACTTTTTGGTATTTCAAAAATGTTTAAACTGTGTGCACGTGCAGGAGGTTGGGTCAGTACGTGGTGCCTGCAGGTCAGAGGTGGAGCTGTGTGTTCGCTGAATGTTGGAGTCGACTGGGCTGTGATGCAGCTGGGAGAGGAGAGAGAAATACAGCCTGGGAGAACATCGCTGTTACAATAACAATGGCACAACGGCACAGGTAGATATATCAACACACGCACACAATCAAATACAATCAAAGTTTTACTATACTGTTTATTTCTTAAATACGCTGTCGTCAATATGTCTCACTGTGTGTGTTTTTGTGTATGCAGCCTCGACCTCAGTAGGTCTGAGAGCAAAGTATTGGAGTGTTTGGAGTTTATTCCGCCGGAAGGAGAATCTGTCACCACTGCAAACTACGACAACATACGAAGATATCTCATCAAGGTACAATTGAACTTACTGTGTCTCTGTCTTTGCGATGATCTGTACAGTGATTTGTCCCAGTATAAACACTGCAAAATGAGAAAAAAGTACAGTCAATGTAAGTAATTAGAATGGGTTAAACAATAGAAATTTGTCAAACCCTCAGACCTTTTGCCATCTTGTTTAACATTTGTTACATCAAGGAAATAATGTCCTCTAATGGAAGAGATAAATTTCTTATTTATGTCAGTTTTTTAAATCAAAAACCTGCTCTGCCAGAGGATTTAAATTTAAAACTAGAATCAGTTGCTCTGATCCTCTGTTAAGAAGAACCAAAGAGTATTAGAGGGAGTTGTATGTCACCTGAAAACCTGTTACACTCATTGTAACTTTACACCGGTCACATCAGTGTGGAAAGAAATCGTTTTGTGCAAACATCTGTTCTTTCCTGATATTTCCTGAGCAGTGATTTTAGTATCGTTTTTGGGTCTTCAGTTGGAGGGGAAATTATTATGTGTGAATGCTGAGTCAGCATTCACATTCTGTCTGGTGTTTTAACATTGTAGTTATCATTCCAGTCAAGAAAATACGCCCTTTTTCTATTTAAGGCAGGCTACAAAAAAGTCTCTTGTCTTCATCTCCTAATTATCGTTTTTAACCCCTAAAAGTGAGCTGACATTGCAAAACCTTGTGTTTAAAACACGTCACTGGGACATAGCACTGCTGAAGAACACACGTCATCAGACATTTTGATTTAAAGTCACTGGATGAAACGCTGATTCAGCAAAATACATATTATTTGTCACCGATACGATACTTGGCATTCGATAATTGATATTGACATGGAATTGATCATGTCTGTGTGTGGTTGTGTATGTCAGGCATGCGAGACCCCCATCCACCCCCTAGGTTGGCTGGTGGAGACGTTGGTGACCGTCTACAGGATGACATACGTTGGCGTGGGATCCAACCGCAGGCTCCTCAGACAGGCTGTGCAGGAGGTCCAGGCTTACCTCACCCATTTCTTCACCATTGTCAGGTACAGGCAACTTCTGCTGGCTCTGGTTAGTTCGCCTTTCAGACCCTTGGTTTTCAGCCCACTGCCTGGACATAAAAAAGAAACTTGTGTGGCTCAGGTGTGAGTAGACGGCTGTCGTCTCCTCACCAGCTCGTGCCGTTTCATATTTGACAAGGGAGGTGGGTGGGAGGCAAAGTCTAAAAAAGGACTCTCTGCACTTGTCATGAGCTGAGAGAAGAGCGAGCACACACGTTGTTTGAATAAAATGTGAGAATAAATCAAGGTCATGTGGGTGGCTGAATGAGTGAAGGATAACTTCAGCTGAAAATTTACAAAGCAAACAGAGAATTAGAACCGGCTCAAGGCTGTCAAGGCTTCCCATCCCAGATGAACCTCCTCTCACTGATGATCGACCTCCACTCTTCTTGGCTTGTTCCTGAAAAAAAGGAGCAGAAACGAGACCATGGTTTCTTTTCCATTCTGCTAAATTCATGTATCCTCCTGTCCTCGCTCCTGTTTCAGAAACTGGTCAATGTCGGCCATGATCAAGGATGCTCCTCTCTCGTCTCTCTAACTGTGTCTCGGGCGGGATGAGGTGTGCGGAGCTCAGACCAATGATTCACAGGTGTATCAACACCCCTTCGATCAGTTTCTATTTATTGATTGGTCAGCTGATCTGATTGGACACTGTAAAAGAAGTGGCTATGCTATTATATTAACATTTTATTCTTTGCACATGTAGAAACAAGAATAGTGAAACCAGCAGCAATAGGACTTTCATTTTTATTTATAAAAATAAAAAAGAATATCCTTTGTTGAATCAGAATCACAAAAAGCTTGCACCAAAAGGTTTCTCTTTTCTTCTTTTCAGAAAAATGTAACAGTTATCATTATAGCTCCCATGACATCAACCTCAGACCTACTGTTCCTGTGCTCTTTCACAAACTGAATAGGCTGAAGAGTTTTTCTTTTAAGCCTGAAGATGTTTAAAGTTGTTGTTGTAAATTTCTTGTAGTGATAAACAAAGTTCAGTTGTTTGTCATTGTCCTGCGGTGCCCTGGTGCTGCATGTATCTGTAATCGGCGCAGCAGTCAACAGAAGCCAGGTGTTTTGTCTTTTTGTTACTTATTTGTACATGTCTGACAGCTGACATGCTGTGAGGAGCTGTCGTCTCTTCAGAAATGACAAGGGAGGGAGCGGGGAAGTCCTGTTTGTGAATTCTTAACTTCCTTCATTCTCAGGTCTCTTCCTCACATCTCTCTCTCTCAAACATCACCCGCTGGGAGGAACTAAGAAGTGAGGAAGAGATACGAGTGAAGGAAGCAGGGACCCGGCCATTACCTATACCACTTATCCTTTGAGGGTTGTGGGAGGGGGGGAGATCCTGACGGGACAGGTTACCAGTCCATCAAAGGGCTGACATACAGAGACAAATAACCATTCACAGTGGGAGGAAGTGCCAAGAGAAAGACCCATGCAGGCCCAGAACCTTCTTGCTGTGCGATGACAGTGAGAACCACTGCCATTTTCATGTTAGTGAAATGAGAAGCAACTAAACCAAGCCAAGCAGCAAGGAAGCAGAATGGGTTGGGATGCAGTGGACACATAATGACTACTAGAGTAACTGTGCTGTTGTATGCCTACATTAATATTATTCCATTAAGTATCAAAAATAACACAAACACAGCATGCTGCACGATATAGAACCCTAAGGCAAAAGAAGGTTGAAATTAAATGAAAGTGTCTTACACAGTTCATCTTAGAAACTCTTATGTAGAACCCAGTGTAAAAGACATAAAAGTTATTTTTATTTCTTTTGCCTGCAGTTTTCTGTTTCCCGGGTTACCAGATGATGGCGGCATAATCCCAGACCCCCCTGCCTCTCCATCCAAAAGCAGACACAGTTCTAACACAGAAGGGCAAGGGTGAGTGTAAACACACACACACACACACACACACACACACACACACACACACACACATTGTTATGTACAGCTAGTAGTGATGGTTATCTAAGTAGATACCATGGTTAACTTACAAGATGGCCATAACCGAAGACCCAAGCAGACAGTGTTTCTGAAACTGACCGGCCGCAAATGAAACCTACATCTCTCTCTCCTCTTCCTCTACCTTTGCTCTCCAGTGTTGTGGTGGTGAGCTGCTCCTCTCTGCTCCTCCCTCTGCTGCTCCCTCCACTCTACCCTCCTCTTTTTACCCTGTACTGCCTGCAGGAGGAGCAGGAGGAGGCCCAGTACTGGGAGCGCATCCTCCGACTCAACAAACAGCCCGACCAGTCACTGCTCGGCTTCCTGGGAGTGCAGGAGTGAGTGTGCACATGCAACACACACACACAGACACACACACACACACACACACACAAACATTGATTTGTAAACCCATGGGGAAGCCGTTTTCAGACGGTGTCAAGATTATTGGTAACTTCTATGTCCAGACAGCGGTCATATTTTTTTTCCTTTTGTAGGAAGTTCTGGCCGGTGTGGATGTCAATTCTGGGAGAAAAAAAGGAGGTCAGACACCAACTGTCCGTATATTTTCCTCAAGTACAATGTCTCATTTCTTTTGTACTCATGTCCAGTCATTTCATCCACCAGCTTTCAATCTTTTACTCGCACACATTTTAGATTATCTCCGATCAGATGTCGGGACCCACTGTGTTTGTTTACAGTTTCATTTGCTGTAATGTCTTGAACACCTGTTCTCTGCTTTTATTTTTAGATTGTTTCCAGCAGCAAAGAGGTCTGCTTTGTTTCTGCCGTAGAGACGCTCCAGCAAATCAGGTAGCTCCCGTGTGAACTGACATGACATATAGGCGACATGACAAGACCTAATTAATACAGTATGTATATAGTATAACACTGTGTGATTGGCAAATAAAAAAAAAAAACAGGAAACCCTTCCACACCCAGGAAGCAGCAGACTTTCTTTGTGGTTTTGGACAAACTTGCAAATAATGTTTTCCATTGGTCAAATTTGTATTAATTCTGGGGATCATAAGAATGGAAACTCATGATCAACATTGTCCCCTGACCTGGGGCGATACGATGCAGCAGATTATTCCAACACTAATCACACACCACAACCCAGAGCATTGACCACATTCACTATTCAAATATTTGTCCTCTTGCACTTGCAGCACCACCTTCACTCCATCAGATAAACTCCTGGTCATCCAGAAAACGTTTGAGGAGTTGACTCAGGAAGTCAAACCGACGCTGGCTGGGGATTTCCTGTGGTGCATGGACGACCTGCTCCCCCTCTTCCTCTACGTGGTTCTCAGAGCAAGGTGTGTAATCACAAACAAAACCCCACGCACTCTTTGTCAGTTGATGTAGAAGCTGATTTGGCTGTTGGTGATATTATCACAGTCATGTGTTAATGCTCCTACTGGTTTGTATCATGACTATTTAGAAATATATTAGCGGCCAAATGCAAGAGGCATGCTGCTGTTATTTATGATTAACAATACACTGACAAAATATCAAAGAATGTCAAAGCAGCATTGCACTGGACACAGTACAAACAGAAGGCCTGTTTATTCTTCATCACGTTTTGGGCGTTATCAGAAAACACACTCAATGTTCTAATTGTTCTACTGTATTGTAAAAGAAAATAATAATTTGTGGGCATGCTACTATGCTACTCTCTAAATGTTACTCTCCAAATGTTACAAAATGAAATGAACATAATCTTTTTAGGGAACTGTTTTTGCCTTGTAGTTACAGCCTCTCACCAGCAGTGAGAGGTGCTGCGACCCTCTCATCACCCTTACTCCCACCGTCCATGTCACAGTTACACATTTGGTGGCATGTTGTGTTCTAACTGCTCTGCTCTCCAGGATCAGGAACCTTGGAGCTGAGGTCAGTCTGATAGAAGATCTGATGGATCCAAATGTTCAGCACGGAGAGATGGGACTGATGTTCACAACACTGAAGGTGGCACCCCCCCCCCCCCTTTTTGCGTTTGTGCTCTTGCTCTACACATATTCATCAGTGTAGTTCTCATTTCACTGGTATAAATTCTAGTGGTGTGCTCCATCATAATTCATTCAACAGAATATCATTTTTATTCTCCAAATAGCCTGATTGTCTATTGAAATTGAATCCAGATTGTAAAGCAGGATTTTTGATAAAAGAAAAAAAAGTCATTCAAAAAAGAAAATGGTTGTTGTGCAGAAGAATGTTTGTGCTCTCTTAGTTTTCAAATATTTTCCTCAAGTATATCCTTTTTTTCTGTGATTTAAAAAAATATTAATATTCTAGTTGATCCAACCTCTCACGCACGTATGTGCTGGTCTTTTTTGTCCACTTGTCTCTGCTGTAGGCCTGTTTTATCCAGATCCAGCATGAGTCCACTACGTAGGAAATGGGCAGGAAGACGCCTGCAACAGCGACCCAGCGCTGGGAAGCTGCGCTGCGGCTGCGGCTGCACGGACAGAAAGCAGAGGGAGGGACTCCAGAGTTCCCCCTGACTAAAGGAATGTAACACATCGCCCTCCTGTGGACATGTTGGGAAGCTGCATTATTCTCTTCATAACACGGTAACAGGTGGCAACTGTAGATTTTCAGCAATACTTCTTGTAATACATCAGCTCAGTTTTCAATTTTAAGCTGAGTAACTGACAGTACTGAACAATAGTTTATATTTTATAATATTTCCCTAAAGTTTAACTCATTAGAATAGACAAGACACTGTGAGGTGTTGGACTATATATTTGTCCTGTTTCTTCTGCTGTTCATTAGAGCTTCATAACACACCATGCAAAGGGACCTAACTTCTAAAGTGGAGTAGCAAGTTAACAGTGGATTTACCACAGAAAATGGTGTGGTATGGTATGCTGTTGGTTGGTTTTGGTTTTGCACTTAAGAATGTTTTTAGAACATGTAGCATTTTATATGGCGGCCTGAGCACTTTGTTTTCATTACTTTCCACTGATCTCAGATTATCTACATGAGACTCAGACCTTAGTGAGCAGCTGCAGCAGCTCGAGAACAAACTGGATGAGAAGTTTGGCTTTTCTAACAGAATTAACTGTACAAATTCCCCTAGTTTTATTCTCTTTGTGAAAACAGAGGAAACTGCTGTAGGTACTTAATGGCTCAGTTGTGTTGTTATATTTTTTCCTCATAAGCCAAACCAAAATCACTTGCTCAGAAAGCTGTAGTAACGGAAAGGGAAGGTTTTAATTTCTCTTGCAACAACTTGTATGTAAGTGTTAATTATGCAAATTTAAATAACATAAATCAGGTTTTCATCCCCTCTCACTGTACAGTTGTAATATATATTTCTAATTCAGGAGAGGTATTTCAAAACATCACACTAATCAGACTTCCTGTTTACAAATGATTTACTATTATTATTTATTTTTTAAAGACTTCAGTTCTCCTGACAACAAATCCAGTATATGTGTGTGTGTGTGTGTGTGTGGGGGGGGGGGGGGGGGGGGGGGGTGTGGGGGGGATGGGTGCGTGCGTGCGTGTGTCAGTGTGTCAGCCATTGAGCATATTATAAACAAATCTGATGAGGAACAATTTTAATGTTGCACTGACAGTTTCCACTTAAAACTAATCAGGTGTATCTTACTGTATAAAATGAACAATATAGGTTGTATGGAGTATATATATATATATTTATAGATCACCTGATTTCAAATTTTAATTGAATCGCCCCTATACTTTTTAAATATGACAGCCTACAAACTGTTTACCATTTTATCAACTACTGCACCTTAGACCAATGAAAAGAAAATGCCATGATATTCACTGTCTTTTCATGCAGATCTAGCATGAACTCAGTTTATATTTTAATAGCTCATTAGCTAGCCTACAAAAGATTTTAATATCAAATGCATTGATCCTCTGAATCCACCTGTAGATGTTTTTTAAGTCACCTGTAGGTGTTTTTTAAGAACCGTGGCAACCCCTGGCCAATAGTGTTCTCCAGAGCATGGAGGACTTTTAAACCAGAATGGATGGTTTATTTCATTTATTTATAATTTAATTGTGATTTGATTTTATTAAAAAATAATGTATATCAAAGAAAGAAAATATTTTGTTATACATTTTCCACAACCTCTCATGCATTATCAGGCTGTAAAATGCTCTGGTTAAACTAATTAAACAATTTGCCAAAATAACAAAAAAAAGCAATTGTTGGATTGAAAATAAATACATTTTCTCTCCTTTGATTTCGATAATTTCACTTTTTGCCGAAGTGTGTTTGCACTGTTTTTGAGAGTAACTTTAGAACTGACAGTTCAATGGTTGTGTATATAAACAGTATAATACAGATGTTATATGTGTATGATGATACATGTTATGGTTCTTTTTGTAAAACCTGAACCTGTTGGAAGGTTTCAGACGGAAGAGGCTGTAACCCGATTTAATGACGTTTTCTTTATAATTAATTCTATTTTTGTAACCTCCAACATTTGAATGAAGTGGTGATCAGGGGAACTGATTTGTACAATTCAGATTGATGGATGAATGCATTATAATGGGAAATGGAAACTCCAAAAAAGGGCAATAAATTTGATTTAATTCTGGGGGGAAAAGTCTCCTGATGAAAATTAATTATTCTTTGATTTCTTAACACTTGGCTTGATGGGGGGGAATGGTCAACATGTCCAGGTAAGACCACTATTTGCAGTAGTCAATTTGACATGTCTGTCTTGTAAGAGTGAAGTGCAGTTGTATTATTTCCACATGTTCCTTTGCCCATGTAACAAATCAAAATGTTTGTGACAATCCATGTCTCTACTGTCCCACCTATGTGCTCAGTGCGTTATCAGCATTAACTTTCCCTAACATATGCAGTCATGTCTGCCAGGACTACCGTGCGGGTCCATTAAGATGCATTCAGTTGCAATCAGAGGAACTTGAGTGGGATTATTGGATCCCCCACCTCACATCCAGCTGCTGTAGCTCATTTGTCCAAGTGGAATTAAAATAGATTTTTTTTAATTCAGTATATGTCATTATAATGATGTATTTATTGTCAATGTATTGTCACTGGCAAAAAAAGAGCTGTGAAATTGTACAGCTTCTGTAATTTGACCAATGTGGTATTCTTCCAATTTCTAACAGATGGCTACAGATTGAACATTGTCTGAAATGAAGTGTGTCAGGTTTATTCTACAGCTGAGCTGTGATCATCGGAAGGGGGATGAGGAATTGTTTTTTCTGCTCTGTCCTCCTTACCCGAGTTAGTGTGAACAATTAGCTAAGATTAAAAATGTCACCAAACATCTCACCAAACACACTGGCTGTGACTTATTCCACATGTCTACACCCTATGGCCCACACACTTTAACCTGACATAACCTCGGGGGGTGTCATTCCCACTGTTGGCCACCATCTCACGGTGGCGGTAGAGCGCGGGGCCGACCGCCGACGCGCTGAGCCGACCCGCGGTGACGTCAGCAGGATGTAAAACTTCCCTGCCTCGCGGCCCGCTCGCTCTTTCGCCTCCCTCGCGCTGTTCGGACGGCAGGCCGGCTCTTCTGTCTCTGGGACGTTTAACACCGAAAACGGCAACAAAATGATCATCTACAAGGACCTGCTCTCTGGTGAGCGACCGCGTTCCCTGTCCTCTCCGCAGTGCGGCTCCGACAGCGTCTCGGCCGCCGCGGTTATTTTCTCTGTTATTCTGTAAGTGAAAAGAGCGAGCGAGGGAGAGTCGGCGATGCTAGGCTAAGCTAGCTAGCTAACTCGTGATGTTCCGACGCGAACGCTAGCCAGATGTACCCCCCTCCCCCACAAAAGAAACACAACCTGCGAAACTTCCCGGTGAGCTCCGCCGAGGGGCTGGCCACGTCGCCGCTGAGGGCCGATTGTCGCGCGTCGGCCACCGGCCTCTGCCGTTCAGCGGCCGCGTGTCGGCCCCCCAGCGGGGACAGCGTGAGTCGTGCCCCGGGGCGCGGGGGTGACGACGCCGGGCGGAGGTGCGGCGGAGGGACGCGGGTGTTTCGTGGCCTCCCGGCACGATGTAGCCACCGGCTGCACTTTTATTTTTAGAGTGGATGTCGTAATCCTCGACAATGTTCCGGAGTTAGCATTAGCGTCGCTACTTCACGACTGCGTCGAGTTGATGTATGAACTGAAATAAGTTCCGCGTGGTGTGTTTTTTTTTGTTTTTTTGGGCCGAAGCCCCCGGAGAGATGCGCTTTGTTCATAAAGAGTCATAACGCTGTTTCTTCCGCCAGGTGACGAGATGTTCTCCAACATCTACAAAATCCGAGAGCTCGAAGGAGGCATCCTGTTGGAAGTCGAGGGGAAGGTGAGTCGGCGGTTTTCAAAACAAATGGTGAAACGGAATATTTTTTGAATTTCGGTTGTACACAGTTTCCTCAATTCCACCATTCGCGGGTCGATATAACATATAACACGTGTTGCGTGTCGAACCCTCCGTGTTCTTCTGGGGCTGCAACTGACCATTGTTTTCATTATCGATTAATCGATCTGTTGTCTGGTCGATAAAACGATGGAAATGTCTATCGTGTTTCCCCCAAACTCCAAGATGATGGTTCGATTTGTCCACACACACAAAACATATTCAGTTCTCTGTGGAGCAAAGAAACCGTAAAATATTCACCCTTCAGAAGCTGAAATCAGAGAATTTTGACTGAAAAACTACTCAAAACTATTAATCTCTTATCAAAATAGTGATAATCGATTATCTGTCACGGCCCTAATCCTTCGCTGAGTTTCAGGTTTCCTGTGTGTTGTTCAGTGAGTCGCCCGTCCTCTGTGACTGGCTGGCTCCTGGTGACGTGAGTGGCATTGGTTTTGCATGACTCAATCACTGCACTCGGGATGACGTGGACACACACAGGAACTAAGTTGACCACTTGGAGCTACAACCAGATTCAGACAAGAAGCTCATTCAGGGAATAGTGAATATTATTGTGCATTATTAAGGAAGATCACGGCTGCATTCCCGGCTAAAAGTCTGGGTTTGTGCGGCTCTGGCTGTAACGTGACACTTCGGTCGGCTAAAGTCAGCGTACGCATGCAGATGTTGTCGGGGCCTACATACATTTAGTGTTTGATTACCAATCGATTAACTGTTGCAGCTGTAGATCCTATTCTCATGAATGAATGTCTCCCCCCCATGTCCGTCCTCTCTGCTTCCCTGTGTTCCAGAGGATCACCAGGACAGAAGCGATCGACGATAGTGCCTTTGGGGCCAACCCGTCTGCTGAAGAGTTGTCCGAGGCCAATGAGGCGGCCGTCTCGAGCGGTGTAGACATCATCCTTAACCACAAGCTGATTTCGACCCTCTACAACAAGAAGCAGTACTCTGCGTACATTAAGAAATACATGAAGGAGTGAGTATCAGTGCTTTCCTGGTTCAGCTTCGGGGGGGATTTGTGCACCTCCATCTGAAACTTTTGTGTTGCATAATCGGAGATGCTAAAAAAAATATCACTCTTCCCTCCCAGCCTGAAGACCAAGCTGGAAGAGACCAACCCAGAGAGAGTGGACGCCTTCGTGGCTGGTGCCGTAGGAGCTGTTAAGATGATCCTGGGAAAGTTCAAAGACTTCGAGGTAGCTATACAGGGTATAGACATAAACATATCATGGATGTAGGTAATTACCATTGAATTGGGAGAATTACTTTGAAGTAATGGCGGGCCAGTCTCACCGGAGTTTCTGTTGAGTAATCCGCAAAGCATTTTAACGAGGGATGCACGCTATGTTCGGCCATCGAAATTGTGTGGCCGAAAATATTTTTTTTATATATAATAATAGAATAATTTGCTTTGCATCCAGTGTGAACGCACCGTTGGGGTCAACCAAAACAAATACGGTCCACCGTCTTATCTGTAACGCCGCGGTCTGAATCGTGGATGTTGTTCTCTGACGTGTTTTCTTTGTCACCTTGTAGTTTTACACTGGAGAGTCCATGAACCACGATGCCATGGTGGGGCTGCTGGATTACCGCGAGGACGGCATAACACCAATCATGCTTTTCTTCAAAGATGGCCTGGAGATCGAGAAATGTGTAAGTACTCGACGGAGTCCAAAAAAAACCACCACACGTGTCACAAAGCCAGCAGTCTGAGTTTTTGACGCCACCGTTAAGAATTTGCCAGTGACTGCAAAACACCGTCGGCGTCAATTCTCAGATCATTTCAATATTATTTTAGTAAGTTATTGGCTATACACTTTTGATTGTGGCATCCTTTAGGGCCTTCTTGAAATGTACAGCTGGGTCCACTGGAAAGTCTCACAAACTACATAATGAACAATAAACTACCAGAGCTTGACACATTTAATAATAGTTTGGGTAATGATTGTGCAGAGTTGCTTGGTAGATATTGATGTGTAATCCCCCCCTTTTTCTTCTTCTTCTTCTTGCAGTAACCTGGATCAACATCTACATTTCATCTGGCTGCATCCTAAATGGCCCCAAGAGCAGACCGAAGAGCACTATTTTGCGTCATGCCTGAACAGAAACATTCTTGTCCAACGTCGTTATATATTCAAATTATGGCCCACCGTACCACTCCCAAGACTGGGTGAATCGAACCGACTGAGTAGTTTTAAACTTCTTTTTGGCTTCTGCAGCGTCGGATTGTCGTCCCACAATTGGCCCATGTTTTGCGATCGAAAATATAAGGCAGGACAGTGAGCAAAACTCGGACTCTTATTTGAAAGATGCTTTTTTTTCCTTCTGTATGCATACTGTTTTAGCAATGATCCGTGCAGGTCGACGACCCCGGACCTCTGTTTGTGGTTGCATTAATGAAAATTCCATCAACAAGACATGATTTGAAAATAAAACCTAGTACCACCAATTTCAGTTTTGCTCCATTTGTGGGGGTTTTTTTTTAGCCAGCCTTCACTTCTCTATACTCAAACTCACACATTTGAAAATATTACGTAGGAGCAGAGTGAATTTGACCCCTTTGCTAATGGGTAACACCTCCTTTGATGGTGATGGTGCCCCAGCACTGTTCCAAAACTTGCATTTTTTGTTTTTAATAAAACAAAAGAATTGCGCTTCCCTTTATTACGACTCATGCTGTTGACAATTTGAAAGATGTGACTGTTAAAGGGGCAGTAAGCAATTCTAAAGCAATACAGATTTTCTAAAAATTATTTTCTCACCGTCCGTTGGTTGTTGGGTTTTTCGCACCACACAACACCGCAAGCGCAGTTTGTAAACATCACTTGTCCACACGGGTGTTGTTGCAACGCTGCGGTTTTGGCCTAGCGGTTAGGCTGCGTACTCCCATTAATGAGGCGGCTGGTTCGCATCCGGTTAAAAGCAGAAAAATCACAACAAAGTGAGAAACAAGTTTTCTCCAGTGTCGCTCACTGCCCCTTTAAATCCCATGAAGTTGTCCACAGTTTTATCCACATTGATTGCTACTGACTGAAGAGAAATGTTGGTGCTGTATTTTATTGACTGTCTGCCTTCAGAAACCTGCTGAATCCACAACTTGTGTCAAACCTTAAGAGCCTTGTTATCGCAGCTTCGTGATGGTTGTGAAGCGAGTTCCTTATTCATCAAAAAAAATTGTTTTTTTTGGCCCCAAACACTTGAGCTCAGCTTTTTGATCTAGTTCTGGCAGAGACTCGACTCTGAACCAATATCAGGAAGATAAAAATTCAAGTCAGTTGCCTTTATATGTGAGGACAATGTCCATGAGACTATATGTTGGGAAAACTTGATTTAGATCAAACTTTCCACAGTTGTCACCACGTTGTGGATTGATCTCAAAAACTGCTGTGTAACTCATCTAAGCAATCACATGCTGTGTCCAGACTCAGTATTAGATGCTATAAGTTGAGTAATGACACAAACTGGACACACGGGGGAGCCGTTGGCTTTATCAGAGTGGAAACAGTGTTGGCATGAAATTGCGCAGTAGAAACCGTTAGGACAACAGTGGCCTGGGCGTTGGAAGGAGAAGACGAAGTCATCTTCAGTTTTAAGGTCCGCTTCATGATCGGAAAGTCAATGAAGGCGTGGGGTCCCTGGTCAGAGTTCAGGGGGTCAGTAGGAATCACGGGAAAACACCCGCCGCTGATTTCACAGATTGTCATCAGTACCAGTTGTCTTCCTCTTGGCCAACAGCGAGGCAAAGCACAGGCTGCTGTTTCACTGTAACACCGACAATGTTACTAGCTCACTGTAGTACATACGAACATAAGATGCGTATGAGTCTGTGCCATGAGGATCGTTGCTCTGATGCTTCCTACCTTTAAAAAAAAAAAAGAGGTTTGCAACAAAATGGCAGCTCTCCCCTTCAGAGCTTTCTGGCAAAGACAACGGAAAACCAAGTGTGAGCAGTAACTGAAATGTGTAAGTCTGGGTTCTACTGTCAATCTAGTGGACGGCTTATATCCCCTTTGCTTTTGATGCATGTCACCAGAGTGCCACGCTCAGTCATCGGGACAGTGTGCGTTGTTCTCTAGTCCTAACAAAAAGACTGTACGACCGTCACACAGTTTTCCACGTTCGTCAACAGATGTCGGTGCCGACGCTTCCGGTGTGTTCCCAAATATCATCAGCGCCATCACAGACCGGCACCTGTGTTGTAACACCAGCGGGAATTCATCATTAATTCATGCTTTTCGTCACTCCCCCAATGACATCACCAAAGATAACGGGGCCGACCTTCATCTCACTGCTGCACCTCTGACATCTCGTGTGGGCTGACGGGGCAACTTGAGTCACGCATGGGATCCTGGACCAGACCAGTAAAGTATGGGTGGAAAAAAAACAACTTGCAAGTTTGTTATTATTATCAATAGAGCGAGTATGCGTGTTTGTGTTTCTGTCTGCTTTGCAGCGTGAATGCTGATATTCAGCAGAGCGAGGACCGAGGGGCCTGTCTGAGCCGCAGCAGGTCAGCAGGTTCAGGTTGGCAGAGCTTCTAACACAAACACATACTTTGGTCGTATGCCCACACCTCGGCTGTGTTCGTCTGAGGATGAGAGGAAGTAAGGCGGAGGGGCGAGACGGGGAGAATGCAGAGCGAGAAAGAAAAAGATATGATCTTGTCACATTGGCCCTCTGGCTGAAGATCTGCCTATTCTTTATTTATTTTTACAAAAAGTGAATCGTTGCGGAAGGAAGCCAGACAGAAAAAAGAGAGAGGGGGACTTCTGCCGTCGTCCCTTCTCAGATCCAGTAAGAGGCGAGGAGAGGAGGAGGGGGTCGGGAGAGGGGTACAGGGGGTTGACCCAGTTACCTGCTGTGGCTAAACGTCTGGCACGCTTGCCCCGCTCGTCATCCAGCACTTGAAATAGTTCTGCCATCACTCAACTACGAACACCTACCACCATTCTGAAGATACGTGTGGACGAGTGTTGTGTCAGGCACATTAACTTCCCTCTGAATTCACATATGAGGATATTTACTTTGAGGGAATTAGTTTCCTTTTATAAGTATATTTTGTGAGTGAAGCTTCCAATGAAGCCACATATTTGTATCTTGGCATAGGATGTTGGAAAATTAATTTGACCATCCAGCTTGAATAGAGATGCATGGTTCATTATAAGGCTCAAATGTCTTCATTTGTCTATTGGGTATCTCTTTAATGACGAGTGCATTTTAGAGAGGGTCGACAAGAGAAATAACTTGTACAGTACTGAATTGATATTTGGGTAGGTGATCCTTTGTAACTTATCTCACTGTTCCACAGCAATCTAGACAAGGATATTCCTCAGGAAAACCATGCGACGCTCATCATCCTCCTCATCTTCATTCTCATCCTCATCCTCATCGTCATCGTCATCATCATCCTCATCATGCTGGTAATTTCCAGATTAGATTTAGTCGCTCTGTCCACTGTGTGAAGGCCAAAACAGTAAAACAAGGACACGTCACGACTGTTTGGGGAGAACATTAGATTAAAAGGACAGATCGAGGGACCCCAAGGTAGCATACTGGGCAACTACATTCACGGCTTATACTTTATAATTTGCCCATGAAAGATCAGTGATACTGAATCCTAACACACATTCCGATATTTAATCTGCGATTTCCCCTTTTTTTTTGCTTTTACTCACTTTGTGTTGAAAAAAACCTGTCATAAAAAGACAAATTGTGGAAAAAAAAGCCGCAAAATAGCTGCAAATTTTGCAAAAAAGGTTTAGGTGGAAAATAAGGCATATCACAAAAAGGGAGTGGGTCACATTTCAAGTCTGTCCAGATAATACCCACATATGCCCATGTGTTATTGGTTGCTGTAGATGTTCCTCCGGCCCAAACTGTCCACAAAGAAATCTACTAGAGCAGCTTTATAATAGACAGTCATATGAGAGCTAAACAACACTGCTTGGCTCATGTCAGATTTTTTATTTTGAGAAGATTGTCTCTGGCTCATAGGTTGGTAAAGTTCATTACCACCGTACAGTAATGTTGATATATATACAAATACCTTGCGTTTGTTTTGGTCACATGGATGGGAGGATGTTTGGTGTCAGGACACATCTTGCAATTTTTTTTTCCATCTGGGTTGGAAATAAATAGTCTTTTGTCTGAGCTTCCAGGCATAATTTGGAAAAACGTAAACTGACATTTCTCACCTTAATCCCGTCAGGAGATCAAACACTCCATCGAACCGCTCGTGCGTCTTGTGTTTCTGTGTACACACATCCCGTGTGCATCATTTATGCATTTAGTATTTGACAGCATTCTAAAGGAAGGTGGGTTGGTGCTTGTGAAAGAAATAGGTACGCGTATGCAAACAAACCTAAATAAACTGTCTATACTCCATGTGACAGTGTGAAGTCACATGGGTTAACAAGATCAAGAGGTGCCATTAGAGAGAGAGGAACAGTAGAAAACGCATGAACACAGTGTCCCTTACGGATTACATTTATAAATAACTGCTTTGCATTTTTGCTAATGTTTTCTAAAAAATGCATCAGCTCAGGACTGCTGCAGCTTGGCAAATGTTTAACATTTTTGTTTGTGCAACCAGAGGGTTTGGTGGATGGGAGTGTTTCCTAGTTTGTCGCTTCGGATTGGTTTTTGCATCCTGCAGCTCCTGCGTGCTCCATCCTCCAGTTGCCAGGTTCACTTTGACATTTTGAACTTCCATCCATGTGTGATCCTTACATGGTGAAGTTTTGCCCCTCACAGAAAAGCCCTTTATAACCACTGAGGTCAGGGCAGGACCACGGTCTTTGGTGCATATTTGAGGCATGAGACAGAAGTCATCCACTCGTGCGTCAAACGGTCTAACTCAATGTCCCTGCCGTTGACTTTTCACTGCGGCTGCAGTACACGATGTCTCTTCCTGCCAAATGTTGCCAGTGAACACAAATCAGGTCAGATTAGGGACGGCAATTTCATTTAATGTTATTGACTTTTTTTATTGAATAAAACCTGTGCAACGTGCACACCACTCGTCGTGAGGGAGACGGACACGCAGAATAAAAGCCGATTTTAATCTAAAGTTTATGTATCACTGTACGTGGAGACACATTGCAAACTGGAAGGCCGCACAATATATTTCCATGTCAACTCAATAACAGAACGCGGGACGACTAGATTAGAAATAACTCCCTTGAAAACGTTGTTACTGTTATTGAAAGAAGCGGAGGACAAAGAAGGGCTATCATCAGCTGGTGTCTGTGCGTCGATGAGCTGTTCCCACGCTATGGGCTACTCTCAGTGATCACTTGTGGTGTTGTGTGTCACTCCCAAAGGGCACATATAGCCTACACACACACACACACACACACACACACACACACACACACTGCAGCCTTATCGTCTACTGGATCAGAGCCAAGTTTGTGAGCAGTGTCATCTACATGACAGTCTGCGGACACAATAGGTTTTTGTCTGCCTGAGTGAAACCAAAGCACTCAAACATCACATGGAAGGTAAAGGTAGCCCGAGGAGGCCTGTGTGCCGAGCTCGGTGTGTCTCCGTGTGCAGGTCGCCTGCTGATTGTTGTTGAGGGGGGGCTCACTTTGCTCACACTCATCTCGTGACCACAAAGCAGTTTTTTTCATGTTTCTGTCCTGTCCGTGCTGAGCATTTTCAAAAGCTTTTGACGCAGGTTTTTCGAAGAGTTTCTTACCTTACAGGCGGCCAACAATGGAATTTGTTGTAACCGTGCGGTTCAAACGGGGAGAAAAAGGTACTAGATCGTGGAATGTACTTCACCGAGCACATCCCACACACAAAAGACGAATTTGCCGGCGGAATTTTTTGAATCAAGAATATTTACATCGACCGCAACAGGTGCCGCCTCCTGTGCACCTTCGTGCACCATAAGCATCTACGTACAAGACCTCGTGGTCTCATGTTACTGCCAACTGGGTGCTTATGTCTGAGTCCATCTTTTATGGTCTCTGCCAAAGAGCGCCAGCTGCTCATCCAGGTGATCCACCATCGTTTTTAACAGCGTGTCGCCTCCCGTCGCTGTTGCCATGTGTAACCTCCCTTCTTGTGACGGCTGAACCAAAGCTGCTGCAGGTAACAGTACAATTTGTATGTGTACTGTCTTAATTCAGGGACATGGTATGTTATGCATGACATGCAAATTAATGTAATGCTGATAGTAAAACAATCAGCATTGTCTCTCTGCACTTATATTGTCCCGTATATATATATATAGATATTGTCTCTCTGCCACCGGGTCGCGGATTTCACGGAAAAAAATCACGGCACAAGGGAAATGCATCACCTATTGCGTAACAAAAACAAGAAATAGAATATGGTATCTATCCCCAATCTTGTGAAGACTCCCTTTTTTCAGTTGAAACATGGGTCGGAACAAATGCTGCTGGTAATCATCAATCTGAAATTGCTGCATCAACGGCGCTGAAGCCTGTAGACATTTGTCAAAGGCCTGGTCACATTTCACAACGTGCGGTGGATCAGGTACGACTCCACGCGGCTGCTGTTCAACAGCTGGTGTTCAGAGTGTCCATGAACGCACCAGCATAAATCGATTCCAGAGCAGATAATGTAATAACGAGGAGAGAGAAAATACAGAAAGCTTTCCAGACGGATTATTTACTGTGTCTCAAGTAACTTTCACATCCCTGCAGGAGCCAACATTATGACGGAGGCAAGCTGAATGTGTTGTTACAGTAAACTGCATGCATTTCTGCTACATCTGAATTTCTCGTTCCACCTGAATGCATCTTGTTATATAATTTTTTAAATCATGTTCACTACATTAGACATATTCACCTGCCTCAAATCTCTAGTGCTGCCTAGGAAAGGCTTCCTAGGGCCCCTGACCTTCGACCTTCTGTTGTGTGTGGTGTAATGTTCTTTTGCTGCTCGCCCACTGTGAGAACTGTATGGTGACATAATTACCATAAAAGTGATCAGAAATGCAATTTGCTCCATATTTTTGTCATCTGTTTGGGTTTTTTTCTCCACCAATGCACCATGCCGGGGAATTTCCTACAGTGTGACTTTACTTCCACGAAGTGTCGGCCAAGCATTTCCAAGGAGACGTAGCACATCATGAGGCCAGTGCCCATTAATTACACAAGTCTTTTCTTCAGGCCGAGGCCTGATGGGAGGCTGTTTGCTGGACTCTACATTCCTGAGCAGCGTCACCCTCCAAACGCATCGCAGTGCCCACATCACCAAGCTCTCGCATGGAGGACGTCCTCCTTCACATCTAACTGAGGAATGTTTGATTTGACCATTACCTACGCACACACACACACACAAACACACACACACACACACACACACACATAATGAAGATAAATATTACCTCAGAGGTGCCAAAAGAAAGCTGCAGTTCCATAGTGTACATCACCTGTTGTCTCTCTTTTTCATTGTATATATATATATATGTGTGTGTGTGTATGTGTGCGTGTGTGTGTTTTGTCTTGTCTTGTTGTATTTCATGTATGAGTACAAACTTTATGCCTTGTGTGCAACCGCTGTTTCACTGTTTACCCAAAGCCTTTATGCCAAAGTGCTGGTATATGGACATACCCTTTGTTTATGTTTTCTATAAGATAACGAAAAATGCTGAACATACAAAAACACCAATTAAAAGAGGTGCCAAACTTGGTATGCCGATGGAGGCGTGTCCCTCAGCTGGGTTTCTAGTTACACCATCACTCAGGAGGAAGTAGTAGTATCTCAATCCAATCATACACCGTAGAGCATTATATGCACATGAATTATATTCTGTACTGCACTTTTTCTCCTGTTTCTTGTGATGAAGATGTTTACACACAACAGAGATGCAGAGATCTCGTTGGGGCCGAGGTTTGCTTGAAAGTGTCGCCCGAGTTTATGAAGCTTAAAGAAAAGTTTATCAGATAGAATAGACGTATACAAATGGGTATTACAGTCCGCAGTCACATATATATCACTCACCTTTGCTAACTTTGTGTGAAATCCATGCTGTTGCTCATTTCTCATTTTGTCCCCATGCACCCGGGGCAGAGGACGATGATGTCCACTGTGTTTCTGCAGTGGTCTCTCACCACACGCCCCTCCGAGGTTCTCCCCACATCGTCATCTGGGAAAATGAAAGAAATGGAGTCCACGGGCTGCTCGCTCCTGTTTTCCTTTTCTTTTGGCGTATTTTTCCTCGGAGCTGGACGTCAATGACTTTTTTATGGCTGTGGTCTCATATACACTTGACTGATTTATCGCAGGGAGATTAATCACCAAGCAGCAAACGTAATGCACGTGTGACTGACTGCTCTGGTGTGTTGTGCAGTGCAGAGGTGTATCAGTCCGTGGGACTTCTGGTGTCACCCGAGTACAACACGGGTGAGTACGATTTCTATCTGCATGGCCTGATGACACTTGGGTTAAACCTGAAAATGTTTTGTTGCTTCTGTTTTTTGAATAATGCGGGTGAAAAGATCCTTAAAGCCACAAATGAAATGAGAACTACACATGCCCCCAGTTCTAATCTTGTTAAGTTGTGTCAGAAAATAATTTCTACATAAAAATGCATCTCTTCCCTGTTCTTGTTAAACATTAAGATACTTTTGACGACTCATGCATATCATTTAGGGTGATTACATAGTGGCACACTGTACCTTTAAATGTCCCCCCAATGTTTCCTCTTGCACCACACCCTGAGGACATTTTGCTCGCGCTTCGCTTCCTTTTAATGGGCTCTCTGAGGTTCAGGACTTAGTCTTTGGCTCAAGGTTAGAAGCAGGTCGAGGATGAAGTCAGGGGTAGGGCCGAGGCCTGTAGCTGTTGCAGTTTGGGTTTTGGTCAGCGGGCTGGGGAATGCAAGTACACGTGCGTGACACAAAGAAGAATAAGGGAATAAAAACAGTGGTCTGCTTAACTACGAGGTCAATGCAGTAAATGTAAGGAAAAGTGACACATACGGTATCGAGCAAATGAAAAAATCTGTCCCCCCTTTAATGGACGATCAGATAATAATAAAAAGTCTCATTATTTCACTTTAAAAATGCAAAAACCAAACTCTTAAGTTTCACCGTGAACTAAAAGTGTTCAGTCTATTTCTCCAGTATGTTCCGTTCTTCTTTTTTTCCCCCTCCTTTTTTGAAAATGAATCGAAGATTAAAATTGATACACAAATAATTTTCACTTACTTATGCCTATGTCCCCCCAAAAAAAGTTTATTTATGAGCATCTGACAAATATGTGTAATTTCATATTGATCAGCTTATAGTTAAAATTCAAGTTGGAGGAGTTTTGAAACACTGAATAAACACAGTGTGTTTCAACGTCACAGCCCATCACTCTCTCCTCTGCCTCTCTGCTGCCTCCTGCATGTTGCCTCGTCCCCCACGTGTCAGTGCATGTGAGATGCGTGTGTACACCTTCACACACATACTGTAAGTGTGCATATGTATATGTCTGTGTGTGTGTGTGTGTGTGCGTGCGTTTGCCCTCTGCCCCTCGTTCTTGCCCTCTCTCGGTCGTTCAGGCCCGCGGCCATTGTGCGTCTTTTGTCCGCGGCCGCTTTGTTTCCCCGACGGTTGGTCGGTGAAACAGCAGCAGTTGGCTGCTACACCAGCACGCGGGTTTTGTGCCTGGACCACCGCGGGACAATGTGACGCGAGCTGGAGCCACACAACCACGAGAAGACTGAAACAAAGAAGCGCTGGGGGCACTAATCGTCAGGACAAAAGGGGGACGGGGCAACCCCTTCTCCTGCAGGGGCCAGGTGGTGGCTTTCCCCCCAAAAGAGAGACATGTTTTGGGTTGGCCGGCCTTAATGGCGACTTTACCTCCAAACCATTCATTTGATCTGTGACGTTCACATCCTCACGGATAAGGATTCTGTTGTGTGCCTTTCTTTCTACTAGTATATACATTGTTGTGATCCAGCTCTTTTCTTTTTCCTTGATCGTGGCTGCGCAAAGGCGTTCGCACGTCTGCTCGGGTGTGGCCTGTTGCACACCTGTGGAATCTGCCCCGGTCGTCTCGTCAATACTGCAAGTGACTCTCTGTCCATCACCGCCTTGAGAGACGCCTGGAAGATGTCGTACGGTGTCGACGGAAGTTCAAACCGCCGTAAATTCCCTGATGGAAAAACTTAAATCCGGCGTGCACGACTACATGCACTGTACGAGTGACACGGCAGACAGGAAGTCGCACCACACGATGAAGGATGATAACACGTGTAAGGTACCGCTGCCTGCTCACTCATTCATCGTATTTCTAGATCTTTGCCACAGTTTATAAAAGCTGCAATTATTGACTCCATTACTGGTTGATAAATCATTTTTCTAATGAATCACCAAGACATTATTAAGACTCTAACTTGTCTTTTTATCTTATTAATTCATCAAAGAGTCTTCGTCAACTGGACTGTTTGACCACATTAAATTGATTATCAACCATTAACATTCTCTGCATTCACACTGACCACAGAGCCTACATTTTAACTTGTCCGTCTTTGAATAAACATATTTTCTCTACCGTGACCCACCACCCCACACACACACACGCACACACACATGTTTCTGCACCTTCATCAGCTGTTGAAAGGCGGATGGGCGAGAGGAAGCGATACTGAATGTGAGTCATCATGCGACCTGTCATTGGACGGATTATGTCAGACGGAAGTCATGTTTGGAAAGCAGAGTGCAAATGGAGGCCACCACAGGAACGGCAGGTTGGCCCTCCGAGGTGACTCCACACTCTTGGCACCATCGAGTGTTGTAGGCACACGCCTGGGCTGAACCGACCATCACCATCAACAGACAGACCCGGTCTGCACCAGTAAACTATAACTGGGATGAAAACATTATGTTACCATCATGGGTAATAGGTGTGGGCGGCGGTGAACGAGCAAACGACAAGGTCAAGTCTATTTATTCATTCAGCTTTTTTTGTTTTGTTGTCCTTCAGACACACGCCTGTATTTCATTCAAACATTGCCTCCGGCAGGTGCTGTTGTCCAACACTGCAACTTTTCATGGGGGCCTGTCCGCGGGGATGACCTCAGGCAACGCTTAACCACAGAGGAAAATGAGCACATTGCCAAAAAATCTTCCTTTGACCTTTCCATATGAGACACTTCCTGTGGTCCACTGTGAAGTCGAGCGTTCTTTTCGAGAAAACCATATCAGTTGTTAAAGTTCTTATTATTTCCTGTCTGTCTTTACAGTCTAGTCAATCATTAAGCATTCAATATGTGACTCAGTTCACCAAAGCTACAGTGGCTGCTTTCAGCCAAAGTGACCTTCATGTCACTGAATAAATCACCTTTTGACTGTTCCTCGACGTGCTCTTTGTAATGTGACGCCGTCGTTGGACATTAGGACCAAAAACACCCCGTCAGACTTTGATTAGAAAGCAGATGGTCAAATGGCAGTTTATGGTTTCAGAAAATGTGACAGGGTGAGGATAGACCTGATTGAGGAAAGAAAAACCCAACTAACATTTAAACTGGAATATAAAATTTAATATACCATTCACCCTTAGAATGAGCCAGGTAACACAACACAACACTTACCTGCTAATACTGCAGATAACGATCAGAACAAAAAAAAGGACTGTTTATTCTAGAGACACTGCGATTCCTGAGAATTCGATCTCGTGCCGTCCGTACAAACTGTAAATCCAATATTTCCGCAGGTTTTTGTGGCCTGAATTTGGACCCAATTTTGAGAAAATCAGCAAAAGAAAATAAAAAAAATTGGGGAGCCTTCGCATCCACCGATAGTTATGAGCTGGTGTGTCGAGATAGACAACTGGTAGTTTTAATTCTCCAGTCGTTACCGTCTCTTCCCACATATCTGATTTTTTTTCTCTCTTTGGTGAACATCACACCTCGTGTGCATCATGATTTATCGCTGGATCTTCTGTTTCCATTGCACTTAGTCCCATTTCGCATTTGTCGATACGCCACTGGAGCCAAGAGTGAAAATTGTTTGCGATATTAGAAGAAAGTGTGTGTGTGTGTGTGTGTGTGTGTGTGTGTGTGTGTGTTTCTTCTCACACTGTTATGTACATCTTAACGCAAACACTTCTGAATTGTTTAAATGGGCAATCTGGAACATTGCATTACCACCACGCTGGTTTTACTCAGCAGGGACAAAACAACATTTTTCATCTGTTAGAATGATCAAAATTGGAAGATTTGTAGCAGAAATGGAGGCTGTATGGTCAAGAGATGCATGTTCATGATGCGTATATTGAACTTGCTGGAAAATTGTGGTTGCAGTAAATTGAAAATATAGTTTACTATGAGATTAAGAGTCCTTCAAGGTGCCAATGGATTTGGATTTGGAAAAACAAGCTAAAACAAAAACAAACCTACAGCTGGAGTCCTTCTTGGGGGTTTTTTTCCTGCACATTGCCAAAGACATGTGCCAGTGTTGTTTCAGGACAGCAGCACTGAGCGACTCAACACATCACTGTGTGCTGACAGGATCCAGACTGAACACGTGTTGGGAGTGCGTTCCGTTCGAGGATGTGTGTGTGTGTGCCCTACTGTTTTCGTGGAATCACAGATGAAGCTCTGTCGCGCTCGGCGGCATCAAGGCCGAGCGGGAGCGGGGTCAGCTGGGAGCGAGGCGAAGCAAATGGCCCCGCGGCAATCAAAAGAATAGAAGGGGGCTTGTTCGGGACGTAATGAGTTTTGACTCCTGTATGTTTTCCTACAGAGCTTATTTTCTACGAGTCACGCCCTCACGGGCAGACATCAGACAGTCCCCCCCCCCCGCCGCCCTGCCCTCCGCCTCTCTTACCTGAATTCATCTCTCACGTTTCAGGTTTATTTTGCTAAGTCGTAACTTCTGTTTGCCGTCGTCTCGTGCGGTGACTTGAGTACAGGTTCCTGCTCCGCGTGCTGCATATGGACTGTAATTATAGGGGCAGGCTTTCAGGTAAACAAGCCAGGATGTGGGTCAAATAATCCTACATGTGATTGTCCAAAACAGCGGTGGGGGTTTTTCTCGCCGTGGCGAGGCCCTGACAGCAGAGCTGCACCACTTCACATTTCTGTACGTCCACGTCTCCCCCCGAGTGAATTCCTGCATGAATGCCGTTCAAAGAACGGCATCTCAGGTATTTCCCCCCGTTAAAGTCGGCTACAGCTGCTGTGTCTCCCGAGCGTGTGTGTCCGCCTGCCATGCTGCATACTTTCCTGCACAATTATCACCTGCAGGAGCAATAAACAGGCCCCCCGCACCCCCGGCCCGTGTGTTCCCTGATCCAACAAAGAGTGGCAGTATGTAGGTCGCCTCTGTACTTACTACATCCGTGTTGGGCATGTGTAAATTGAAAACACTGTGTTTGAACAGGTGGACGCCTCCTGCACATCTGGTCTCCACATTGGACTCTCTGTGGACCAAGAGGAACCGTGCTGCACATCCGTGTCGCCTGTTTTCTCTTGCTGTCAACACAGTGTTCTCCACTGAATTATTTCTGTTTGTCGCAGTCATTTCAGTTTATGGTCATTTTGACTGGCACGTTGTGGTCGTCCCTGCCCCCCCCCCCCCCTCCAATTTCATTTCCACTTCTCTGGACCCTGATGGAAAACATCACGAGGCTGAGTGAAGTTGTAAAGACTAAATTATAAGGAGACAGGAAATAAAAAAAACACAGTGCTGAGGGAATCTGATGGCAGGCGCGCTGGTGTAGCAGGCAACATTAAACACATGACACTGGTAGGAAAAATTATTGTTTTTAGCAGAACATATGTCTAAGTCTTAATTCTTCCAACAAACAAACCAAAAAAACAAGAATAAATAAAATAAATAAAGGTTTCTGTGCTCGTGTGTAGTTTAGAAGAGATGTGTCAATTTGGAGCTTTTCCATTTAAAACTCTTGGCATCCAGCTCGTCGACAGAAATCCTTTTTACAGGACGGGCGGGACTTTGAACTGAGATCTGACGAGAGGGAACAAAGGGAAATGTTCTCCAACTGTCCCAGGCCTCACCGTCATGGCCATTTAGTTCTTGCTTTACAACCGTTCTTTTCTTCCCTGCAGTTCTACTTCAGTCTACTCTATCTGTGTCTTTCTGTGTCTCTCTCTCTCTCACACAGAGACAGACAATGGAGACTCCAGAGATGCGAAGCAGAGAGGCTTGATATCCAGGTCAGGCCCTGATGCTGACTGGGAACACGCGGGGACATTTGATCTCCACCTCCGGTTCTTCTCATGTGCACAGAAGAACACAACGTTTGGTCGGTGGCGTGTTGCTGCGCGGACTCACTGGAGATTGTCTGAGTTGCTCTTTGGATGGGCTGCATCATGTAGACATGGAAGGATCCAAGAAAACTCCGAGGCTCTCTCCTTTTAAACGGGAGGGAGAAATGGGTTTTTTAAGTTCTCGCTGCTTCAGGGCGAAGGTGCGTACTGGGGATGTTTCTTGGCGGACATCCGGTGGGTGTGGTTTCTGTTGCACAGTGAGGCTGTCAGGTTGTAGGTACAAATAGCTTCTGTTTTTTAATTTTTAAGGAAAAAAATATTTAGCTTTAAGGTGGATTTTTGTCTCCCCACCCACATCCAGACTTTTTACATTCATAAGACAAGTTAAAAGCATCCGTCTCCATACTTAGCACACAGACACAAGACTGATCCCCTCATCTCACTCTTTTTGGGGAAAAGTAAATAGATAAATGAATGAACATTTTCGGTCGAAGTGGTTCCTTCGAGGAAGCAACAGCAGCACGTTAGATGAGGGTAGTACCAGAGAATAGGTGCGATTAGACATTTGCTGAGCCACGTCAGTCAGTGGATCCATCTATTTTCTATATCAATCATCCCGCTCAGGAGGAAGGAAGGAGCCTGGAGGCCAGAGGTGGGGGTGTTGGGCCTCACGACAGAAAAACAGAGGCCAAAGTGAACACGCTCAACCGAAGATCAAAATGAAACACGATGAGGGGGCAGACGTCCCCCACGAATTGCTGTTCAACTCTACAGCAATCGCACACACCCACAATATGGAGACTAGAGTGGAACTGTGTGACTGTGTTGTCATTTCAGTACCGACAACAACATGAGGGTACTCGAGACCAAATCCTCCCCTTTGTGTTTAATTAACACCGCAAGTCGGCTCTTCAAAAAACATTTTCTTCTTCTCTCCATCGGTGGAGCGTCTGTGCCGCTCCCCGGGCACACCCCTTTGATGCAGTCGCTAGGCAACCCCTGCTCTGTATCTGCCCCCCCACCCCAGCTCGTCTTGTCAGAGAGTGAGTGATGTAAGTCGGACGTAACTGACTCAGAATTGTGCACATCGCGCCGAGTAAAGTCGGGTTCATACGCACAACTTTAGGCAGAGTCTAACTGTTACATTGGAACTTTTTGCACCCTCATCACACGGAGCTTCCTGTCCACACAGAGTTATTGTCCCCCTGTATTCATATGGCAGGAGGCTGTAATTTGAGAGTTCCATAATGTGGAACAAAGACAACCTCACTGTAAATGTGCATATAGGATTAAATGTAGATACTCTGATCATTCCAAACTGTTGCACAAGGGGCTGTAACTTTCTTCTCAGACTATTCATGTTTTAATATCCTTGCAGCCAGGGACACTAGAGACCTTCAGTTGACGTTATTATGGGTAGACACAGCTGCAGTCTAATACAACGGTCGCGGAGGTAATTTATTATTATTATTAATATTATTATTATTATAATTATATTTATCATCGTGTTTCGTTTGAGATGAAACTGTTTTAAGAGCTGTAGTCTGTGGTGCTGGATCTGAGTCTTGATCAGGTTTATTTAACAGGTAACTGAGTGTGTTTGTCATCAATAAGAACTCAAGACTATCTCAGACTTGTCAGTTTAATCAACTTTTTCTTGTTAGTTTTTTTGTTTTTATGGATTTGATTACATGACATCCTCCATATGTCCAGGGGCGGGTCTAGAAATGTTTAATGGGGGGCGTTACGGAGTTTGGAGAAGAAGTGGATGTAGCGAAAGTCAGAGTCTTACTCTTGCAGTTGGAACCACTGAAAAACGTCACATTTTAAAAAGAGTTTACCTAAAAGACATATATCCGTTCAACTGTACGCTAAATAACGTATTTTCTCGCTGCTTCAGCTCTCCGCCAGACAGCCATTTATTTTTGCACTTTTTTTGGCCCCTACTTCGGCCATGGATCACTACACCAACTGCGCAGGTGCAGAGCAGCAGCATGACACTTCTTCAATCAGCAGTTCGGGAGCTACCACGGCTTATTCAAGAGACGCAAGAAAACATTATCTTCCTGAAGTGAATGGCATGTCTCTGTTGCTTTAATAATCACTCCCTTTTCTTTTTTTTTAGGTAAGCATTTAAAAATGTGGCGAAAAAGACGTTTTTGGGCGGTCCCCTCTGCAACAGTGGGACTCTTCCCTACGTCAACTTCTCCCCCAAACTCAGTAAAATGACAGTGCTGATCATATCTCCATGAGGTAACACACTAACTATGCATGAGTAACTCGTACAACCCCACTTCACTGAAATCACTGAACTATCCCTTTAAGGTGCGGTGCTCCACAACGTACAGAAGTTGATAACATGAAATGAAATGTGAAAAATTTGGCCAACATTGGAGCACAGAGAAAAGTACAACCATTACCACGTATGCCCAACCGCCGGTCACATTCCACTCTGGAGGGTGTGGCCCTTGGCCCCCCCGGCCCCCCGGGGGTCCCGGGGGCCCCGGCCCCTGCATGTGTCAAGAGATCCATAATAAAAACAGGCTCCGGGATCTGGCCACGCGCTCGTCTCCACCAGGTGCAGAGCGGACACGTGTGAAGCGCAGCGCAGTGAGGGCGCGTCCACTTCCTGTGCTCGCCTTCGGAATTAAAAGGTTGTGAAGAACGCTTTGCTTTTGAGCCGTTTTGTGAAGTCTGACAACGCGACAACCCAACGCCCCCGGCACCGGTGAACCCGCGCGGACTCTGTGAAGCGCTGGATGTCGACTCGCGCGTGTTCGTGGGAACGCAGCAGCGTTGCACGTGATATTCCACGCTCGTATTCTGAAAGCGAATTCGCCCCGCTTCCGGTTTTCACCGCCTCCGGCTTGACGCAGAGGTGCCGCCGTCCGCCTGCAGCATCGGAGAAGATATAACGGGCCGAACGCGCTCCACTTGTAACCCCCGGTGTCATAACCGCTGCGGAAGATGGTGGCGAAACAGAGGATCCGCATGGCCAACGAGAAGCACAGCAAGAACATCACGCAGAGAGGGAACGTGGCCAAGACGCTGGTGAGCCGCTTCCCTGACAGCGAGGCGCCGGCGTGACAGTAGCCCAGATAGGTGACGTTCTCTCCGCTGTGCATGCAGCAGCATGACGGGGGCTGATGGTGGTGGTGGTGGTGGTGATGATGGTGGTGGTGGTGATGGTGGTGGTGCTGGTGATGGTGGTGATGGTGCTGGTGATGATGGTGATGATGGTGCTGATGGTGATGATAGTGATGGTGCTGGTGATGATGGTGATGATGGTGCTGATGGTGATGATAGTGATGATGGTGGTGATGATGGTGGTGATGGTGATGATGGTGATGATGGTGGTGATGGTGATGATAGTGATGATGGTGGTGATGATGGTGATGGTGATGGTGCTGGTGATGATGGTGATGATGGTGATGATAGTGATGATGGTGATGGTGCTGATGATAGTGATGGTGGTGATGATGATGCCACAGCTGGCGGTTAAAACGTGTAGCGCGGACCTGTGTCCGTGTGTGCGCCTCCGTGATTGACGTGAGGAGCCGAACAGGCTGGGCTCTTCACAGAGTAACGGAGTAACGTCACTTTGCAGAGTGACGGTGAGATGTGACATGATGGTGTCATTGCTGCTTCATGCCTCATTTTTGCTTTTTAATTTATCCTTTATTTTACCAGGAATATTCCCACTGAGATTCTAAATCTCTTTTTTCGTCCTGGCCAAGGTAGGGGCACACAGATGATCAACGCATGAAACAAACGTCCAACTTTAAACAAATAACATGGAAAAGAACCAAGGGCTTCACATTAGACAATTAAATATTGATAAAAATAATACAAAGGGGAGTTATTCAATGCTCCAAAAAGGGCATCAGATCAGATCAGATAGTCCTGTTTTAAAGGACCTCTGCAGCTCACACTGACAAGAAGGTGCAAAAAACTGTTCCCATCATTAAGTACCAAACTGTGGGAGTGCACGAAGATCAGATGACCAGGTGAAAAAGATTGACCGGTTATTCCACTGGGAGATCCGATTCATCAACTTGAAAATTAATTTGGCGACTATTTCGATAATTGACTGTATCAGTCACTTTCAAAGCCAAACTTAAATGTTGTTTGAACAACTCCAGCAATTTGAGAACGTCAGCCTGGGAAATACCAGTAAAGGGGGGAGAAAAAAGCAACAGATTGATTCATTAATTGATGATTAAAACAGTCCTATATGTGCAAGTGTAAACGTTGGGGTTTTATTGACTGCTGTAACGTATAGTTCAGTCTTGACCTTGGAAACAGCAGTTGACAAAACCCATTTAGCAGAACTGCACTCGCATTTCCTGAGTCATTAACAAGAGGGCCGGGGGGGCGGTTGTGTGATGAAGTCCATTTATCGCTCTCTCCTTTTTAGTCAGAGATTCAAATCTAAAGTTTTTCCACTCATCCCGCCGTAACACGTAATCAGGAATAAAAGAGGGTGTTGCCGCATTATTTCAAAATTTTTTTTGTCTTTTATTAGCAAACAATTTTAGCTGAATCTCTCACATAGTGCCGAGTAGAACCTCTGTGTTGTTTTAATGTGTATGGGTCCTCCAGCACACACACACACACACACACACACACACACAAATATACACAGCTAAAAAAAAGTTCCCATTATAATTAGATTCAGTGTGAGGGACCCACAGGGAGGAGATGAAAATGGACTTGACTTTCTGTGACGGGCTGCAGACGCACCAGGGCATCACTGAAATGTGACAAGCCTCCCACGCCACTGAGAGAAAGAACATGTGACATGTGCAGGCGTGACATCATCTCGTGGGATTGACGGCTGCTCCCTGAATCGGTCTAGACAAGACTGACTCGTGCTGTTCCTGCTCATCTCTTCCACACGAGCCACAGAATCTGCTCAATTTTCTTTTCTTTTTTTTACAGTGCGACCACACAGTTGTTACTGTGGACATTTTGACGAGCGACAACACATCCTCCCATCCACTTGGTTTAGGGGAAACAAGACGATTGGTGATTCTAGGATAAAGAGGAACGTGTGGTGAAGCAAAAAAAAGAAAAGCTGAACAATGGTGGAAATGGGAAGCCACTTTGTAAGCCTACCCACAGTCAATACGTTTCATTTTTGATCTGCTGCACCCGGTGTACAGTGTTGTTTGGTAGGCATACAACATATACCCACTAAGAAAGTTCCAGGTTTAGGAATGTGCAAGGATACTTAGAACTCGTTTTTGTGACAGATCTTTCACTTCAGGGAGTTTGTTTCACAGATACAGGGTAAAGTTTGTCTGCAGTGAAACAAGTTTTACAGGGGGCGGCATCTCTTCCGTTCACAAAATGTGAACACTTTGTCTGTGTCTTCGAGGCTCGGAGGTGGCTTGTCGTAAGAGTTTTTGACTGGGGCCGCCTGTCTCATCACCTGTGTGCCCGTCATCTGGGGGGTGCACATACAGTGTCGTATAGTATGACCCCTCCCCTTCCCTCCAGCCCAGCAGATAAGTCCAGGCCTGAGTGTCACTGCCTCTACGCCAAATCAGACTAGAGCACTGGCAGAATCTGTCACCGTTCTGCTGCAGCAGTAATGCCTTATTTACCGTGTGTGTGTGTGTGTGTGTGTGTGTGTGTGCGTGTGTGCGTGTGTGCGTGTGTGCGTGTGTCTCCCACAGCGACCACAAGAGGAGAAGTATCCCGTGGGCCCCTGGTTGCTGGCCCTATTTGTATTTGTCGTGTGTGGATCAGGTGCGTACCTCTCGAATCTACAGCAGAAAACAATGTGTGTTTGCAAGATGTTCCTGCCTTGTGTTCGTGGTGAACTAATGTAGCAGTTTATCACACTAATGTGGCAGGCGGCAAAAATATTTTTGAACTCATTGGTTTTGCTTATTTAAAAAACTGCTTATTAAGAACTGTTCTGTTTCCTGTTCTACATTGACTTACTACAATATGTTGTCCTGTGTTGCATTTTGGTTTTTATCTATTGGAAAACTCCAAATTCCCAAACTAACATTGTCATAAGGTCATGTAGTTAATATGGTGATGATTTCATGTGCATATTATAGATATAGATTTTGTTTCACAAGGACTCAACACTAGAAAAAGTTTAAAAAAAAAATCTTTCTTGCATTTAGAATGGAAGGCGACACGAAGCAAACAGACGTTTGTCTAACTGGTCAGTCTGTTTTGCTCTCAGCCATATTTCAGATCATTCAGAGCATCCGAATGGGAATGTGATTCAGAAGGAGCCTCCGGATCCCCTCCCCGTTCCCCCATGGCCTCACTGAGCCTGGCACCGCCCGACTCCCGTCCAGAGGCCCGGAGACTGACACCGGAGCTTCGTACCCCCGCAGAAGTCAGAGAGACTCCCCGCCCCAGATCAGTGTTTACAGTGTTGCAGTCTGTGGTAGCGACAGCTTTTCTATGGACAAGTCTAAAAACCACAGCGCTTGGAGAACATGCGTGTCTCGTTGTGTGCGTGAAGGTGTGAGAACAGTGGATGTGAGGGACTGCGTGCGGCGACAATGTGCCAACGTGCCATATCTGTCTGTGTCGGCATTCGTCTGTGTTGTGTGAGAAGAATCATTTTTTCAAATAAATGTGGAGCATTTAGGGAGTTTGACTTCTGCTTATGTCGACTCCCTGTGTCTCATGAGCGCAACCACTACGTGCTGATGTTTCCAAAGGTAAGCTGACACAGTGTGGTAACAATATGATTATTATAAAGGCTGTATTAAGTTGTGCAAAAATAAGAGAAGCAAGAAAGAAAACACTGCACTGAAACAAAAAGCTTACCAACTTAAAAAAAATACGTCAATTGGTTATTTTTTCCGAGTGCAACTTAAAAATGACTAGAAATACATTCTACATCAAGTTTACTCAGGAAATAGACAGATCAAACTTGTGCACTTCCAATATACTCAATACAACATAATGAGAATGACAGACTTTTAGACATTTTTGCATTGAAAATGAAAAGCTGATATATTCCATTAATCGCTA
Source organism: Scophthalmus maximus (assembly GCF_022379125.1). NCBI lineage: Eukaryota > Metazoa > Chordata > Actinopteri > Pleuronectiformes > Scophthalmidae > Scophthalmus > Scophthalmus maximus. The sequence continues at coordinate 14,667,578 of NC_061528.1, read as the reverse complement.
TCACACTTGGCATTTAGCACGGTGGCCCTCGTTTTCCCTTGATCGCCCTTCTACACGTTGACTTGAGTCCACATGTGGTGAACGCAGTTGATTTGGAAAGGCTCTCACCTCTCGATGTACAGTAAAGTCATGCGGTCGGGGGAGCCGCCCGCAGAGCTCAGAGACGGGATTGTGTTGAGGCACATGTCTGGGGAAGGTCAGAGGTCCTAGAGATTAGGAGAAACTTCCAGAAGGACCATCATTGCCTCCAGCACTTCCCCAATCTATGCTCAATATTGATGGCAGAGCCTCTCCTCGGTGGAAGCAAGATTCTCTGGTCTGCCGGTTGAACCGGTTGGCCTCAATCCTAGGATGACGGATGTAACCAGTTACTGCTCGTCACCTGCCCGCTACCATCCTGGCGGCGATGGTACCACTGTCCCCGCAGCAGCACAGGGAGATGTTGGTCCGGGTTGAGGTTGAGCCGAGTGAAGCAGAGTAGAGGTCTCCTGGTCCAGAGCGCTGACAACCTCAGACCGGACCTGGGGTTTATCTTCCAACAGGACATTGACCACCGTCTCACAAGAGGCTGCCAAAGGTGCTTCAACTGCAGCGACTAAACGCTCTAGAAACTTACATGAATGTGAAATTTCAGTTTTACACACAAACAAACAAAACCCAGTTTCCAGTCAGTACGCTGTATTGCCTATAGATTAAGGGAAAATAATTAAAGATTTCAGCAAAAGGCTGCACAATAAAAACTGGAGTTTGAATTCTACTGTGAATCCTACTGTACATAGACATGTTCAACTGGGACATATTTCAGTCCGTACATTAAATACCGACACGCATGTCAGGAGAAAACCAGCGTGAAACAAACAAAATATGTGTTACACCGACTAAAACACGACTCAATGCTATTGGAAGTTATTGGACGTGGTACTGACTGAATGTTACGTAGTAATTGTGCCGAATTAAAGAGGTGATAAAACTTACAAATTAAGAAATAGGAATACTTTAAAATGAAGCATTAACTTTTTTAGCTCAGCCTGGAATTAGTCCTTCTGAAGGCAGACAAAGGTCCCCCCGGCCGATTCAGTCCAAAACCTACTCGAGTGTGTCCCTCATCCTCGCCGCTCAGCAACAGTCGACATTCATTAACTTTGATTAAATCAAACCCAGAGACTGAGAGGAATCCGGCTGCAGACCTACTCCACATACCACACGGGCGGGAAGCAGCGTGACTCCACATGTGACTCGTCTGCCAGCGTTCAGAGGCTCGGGTCCCACAACCCACTGGACGGGGAACAGTTCAGAAAGACAGTGACCACGGTGCTTATTCTTCCGTAAGCGTGTTTATTGAAAGTTGTGAAGTGCAGCTGTCAAGTGCAATTGCCGTATGTATGTTACAATATCTTATCCAGTATTTGCAGAAACATGCACGGAACATGAGCATACAACTGATACACAGAATGAGAAAAAAAAGAACATCTCCAGAGTTTGCTTTTTTTTGTTTAAATGTTTAGTTCAAAGATATTGTTCATCCAGAAGTACTTCACTGTCAAAACTTAAAAAAATGATAATAATAACAAAGGGCAATACACCAGAAACAAAAAGAGCCAAGTGAAAATGGTTTTACAGTCAGAGTTAAAGTTGCAGTACGAGATATGGACAGCGTTGTTGTTGGTGGCTGATTGTTGTCGGTTAAATAACCTAAACTCCTGTTGATCCACAATCCTGAAAATACAGCAATAAAAATAAGACTACGCGGACGAGGCCGGACTCGCACGCCGCTCGCCCGTCCGCTTCAGTCCGCGCGACCTAGATAGCCTCTTGTTATTTCTCTCCTCCGCCTCCTCACTATTTTACATGTTACTTACACTATACAGAAATATACATCATCTTCTGCCCATCAAACTTTTTAGGAAAAGAAAAAAAAACTGAAAAATGCAGCTTAGCCCAAATGTCTCGACCCCGTCAAATAAGGGTTTAAAGTACATGCCGCCGCAGGGTCGAGGAAACAGCAATACTGAGCTCTGTCAGAGGGCAAAAATGAGAAGCTTTGAAAGTGAAATACTGAAAATAGAATATCATCATCTCCATAAGAAACCAGGTTTTTTTTGTTCATCCCGCCAACCCACATTTGAAGTAACGTCATCAGTTGCTGCCAAAGTGTTGTTCAAAATAGCCCCCTGCCCCCCTCCCCCCCCCATTCCAGATGGGGACTTCGTCAATCGCTAACATTCTTCATTTGTCACTCCGAGGAGGCTTCTTCCTCCAATTTCTCAACTTGTAACATTATTAGTTTCTAGGCCTCGAGAGAGAGAGAACCACTTATATTTACATTATCATTCAGCAAGAAAAAAAAAGGTAACAACCAACACAGTCCTCCAGCTCCAGCTCCTGCATCTCCACCATCAGTAAAACCTACATCACTTAAAATCCAGAACACAGGCACAGTGATTTTTTTTCTTCAATAGATACGTTTAATGTCGCCACTTGTAAGCTGTTTTGTTTCGATTGGTGAGACATTCTAGTCGATGTGTCCACGGTTTATTTGGCAAATGTTTGATTATTCATCCTCCTGTGAAACAAACGCCCTCGAACAGCATCTCCAGATGGGCCCCCCCTCCTCCTCCTTGCCGCGCGTCCCGCTAGCTGCATCCTTCTGAGAGATAAATATGTGCAAATTATTGTCTTTAACAGCGCAACCTCCTGCTGGAGAAGGCGAGGTGCTCTGCTGCTGGAGCAGTCAAAAGTCAGTCTTTCGGTGGTCGGTGCGCACCGGGCTACGCCGAGGGACCGGAGCTGTGCGAGGTAGGCTGCGCCAGGGTGATGGCGCTCGGGGGTCCCGGTGCGGCGGACGTCAGCGGGGCGGGCGGGGAGCCGGTCTGAACCTGGGCCTGGAACTGGGCCATCTGTTCCGGGCTGGCCAGTGTCTTCAGCAGGGTGTTCTCTTGCTCCAGCTGGGAGTTGCGCTCGATCAGCTCCTTGATCTGCTCCTTCAGGACCTCGACCTCCTCGCGCACGGCGTACATCAGGTGACTCTTCACCAGGTCCTGGGACAGATGAGAGATATGATGGGATTAGCAATGGAATTTATCAATAACATCACGGTCGATGAAAGGGTTTTTCCAGCCTCATCTCGTCTTTTATGCCCCCGATTTTTGGTGACGCTAATTATTTAGATAACACTCACAAACGGATAAAAAATAGGAATAACAGCAAAACAAATGCTAATAAATGTCCCCTGATTCTATCAGCATATCAGCATATAAGATGACGCCATGTGACCCCATGTCACCTTTCGGGCAGAACTACACACAAGTTACTGTTATTCTATGGTACCTGGGCAGAACACATTCATCCATATTCCTCAAACTGAAATGATTTCAAATATCAAATGGAAATGAAGCTCTTCAAAATCTAAGGTGAAACCAAAGCACTGAATAACAAAATAATTAATGTATCAGTAACAGCATAGTAACACCTAATGGTGATACAACAAACACATGACAAAGGCAAAAAAAACGTGAGCGAGAACGTTCCCAGGGTGTTACGTCATTAACCCAGCCCACATTTCAGCGTCAGCCAATCAGAGGCCCGAGATATTTATAACCGGGCGTGTGTGCCGTGCAGTCTACCTAGCAACAGAGACAACAGAGCCGAGAGTGAAACCAAAATAAAAAGAAGGAAAAGAAAAAAAGTAACGCCGCTCGATTTTTCTAGTTATTTTTTTTTTTTATACTACAAGTCGGCCAACTTATTTTATTGCATTTATTTAAAAAATAAATAAAAACTGAGCACAGCGGCTAGTCTGGGGAAGTTCAAACTTCACCTCACTATATGAGGATTAATAATAATTTTACACGGTTCATTCCTGCGGGACAACCTCAGCCCGATGCCAATAACATTCGTTTTTAATCCATAAAAATATACTCAGGAGGTTCGAGAGATATTCTAACTACATACACTATAAAGTCCATGTCATACACAAAATAGCAATGTATTATAATTCATCCACTACAATAAGCCTCTCTCTCTCAGCATATCATAAATCACGTCCTGCCTTTTCTAAACACCCACTGCGTCCTTTCGTATGGATTCAAACACACACACACACACACACACACACACACACACACACACACAGACAGTAGTATCCGTCCCTTCCACAGTGCAGAGAAGAAAACAACACGTTGAAACTCACCATTGCTTGTTCGATCTTGTTGTCGATGGCCACGACGCTGGCCCCCGACGAGCTGCAGGAAGAAGGAAATGACACATTAATATAAACGTAAAAAAACAAAAACAAAAACAAAAAAAACCATCGGTGCTTTCAGTTTCATACACAAAAACGAGAACGAAGGAGGAGACCCGCAGCCTCTATCTCTTCTCACACGAATGCGACAGGAAGCGTCGCGACAGTTCCAGTGTGATCGGACCGGTGTGGACCGGTTCCTCGTGTCCTGTGTGGGGGGATGACACTGGAGCATCCGAGCAGCCTCTCCATCACACTGCCGCAGGGAGCCGGAGCCCCGGCAGCACACAGGCGGCTCTGTGTGTCTCTCTCTCCCTCTCCCTCTCTACATGTTTTATTACCTATTGTCGAGCTTGACGTGCGAGCTCTCCGCGCTCAGCAGCGACGACAGGAACGACACGGAGAAATGTCTGAGCTGGCACACGCCGAGGTCCATGGCCACGGTGTAGCACGGCGTATTCATGCTCCTCTTCCCTCTCTCTCTTTCGTTCGCGGTCCCTTCCCCAACAGGCCCCCCAGCCCCTCCGCGCCGGCAACGTCCACGGGCGCTACACTGCGTTGTGTCCGCCGAGAGCCGCCGCAGAGGTTACCAGCACACGCCAAGGTCGGACCATCTCGCCGCTCCGCAAAGAAATCCGCAGCTTTCGGGAACGAGCGCCGCATAATTTATGCGGCGACGCGCCGACACGCCGGCCCCTGATTGGCGGAGAGGGAGCCCATTTGAATAATTCATGCGGGAACGCCCCCACCTGGCGCTCAGCTGACACGTTTTGTTTTTTTGCATAAAATATTCTGGGAGCGGAGCGGAGGGGAGGGGGGATGGAACCGGGGAGAACCGGATGGGAAAGGAAGAAGAAAGGACTGGGCTAGCTAAAAAAAACCAAAAAAAAAACAAGGCGAGGGAAGGGCAAGATTCAGGGCTGTTCATTTACAGCAACGACACTCATTAATCGACTGCTGCTGCTGGAATGATTCACTCAGGACTTTACCTTTGTTCAATCTCCATTACAGGAAGATAAGTACGAGTTTGTCATTCCAGAGGGAGATGAGGGGGAATCCCTCAATCATACAAAAAGGATATGTTAGGATACTCTGTTCCAATGGCGTTAATGAATAAATGCAGCATTGTAAGGGTTTCAGTCACATATGGACAATGCTTTTATTTATGCTTATATAGTAATTAAAAAAAATGGCCCCATCAGATTTAATACACACCCAAAAATATTCAAAATGATCCTGACAATTTAGAGCAATTGCTCTACAACACCAGGGAGAAGCGAACGAGGCGGCGCCTCCTCAGAAAGGAGTTTTATGTGATGACACCACTCAGTTTGAGATTCTGTGTATTAACTGAATACATATAGTATCATCTGGTCTCCTGTTGTGGCTGACGGTACTGTGTGACACCAATCCAGCCATCAAAAGCATAGGCATGGATCCGTCATGATAAGAGGAGGCTGGAATCAGCTCTTCCTCCCTTGGTGAATTTTTTTTTAAATACATAACTAATCAGAATTAAGTTCATTGCTGTTGTCATGTAGCGAGTGGAATGGTTAGCAATGGTCGGCTGCTCGATTCGTAGTGGGATGCTGCCTCCTCAAGAGCGCAGCTAACAGTGATTTCCAGATCACCGTGGAACGGGACTATTAAGTTCTGGAGCTCTGAGATGTTAAATAAAAAAATGTAATAACAGATATGAAACTGCCATCTTTCATATTCACATGCTGCCCCCATGTGGCCATACAAGGAGCTGCAGAGCTTTGAGGCTGAGCCACAAGATCATGAGCGATGCCTCTGCAAAACAAGCCGTAAGACATCATAGAGTACTGAACACAAATTGGGGGAAACTCAATTAACAAAAACATAACTGAATGTTAAGATGGGAGATTTTTGTCAATCACACTTTCCTTTTAAAGTTTAAATCTTTTGACCCATTTCAAATGGCAGCTTTCTTACACCTATGTATAAACATCACAAACATTTGTGACAGAATAACAAATAAAAAAGAGGCACTGGCACCATCATTCTGCACATCATCCCACTTCTATAATAACAGGCATATCCTCCAGCAATTTGTTTCAGAGACATGTCTTGTCAAGATGATTAAAAAATGTCATATGAGGGTTTTAAACTCCACAAAAGAATGGAAACTGAGCTCCCCTGTGGGTCCGCAGACCCCAGGCTGAAAGCTTTTGAACAACTTTTTTATTTATCACACATTTGTCAACGGTCTTCAAAAGATGGGAGGTCACCGTAGATCAATAGGGTCAATCTGACTAATGTGACATTACCCCACAACCAAAACTGGGAGTATCGCTGTGTTGAACAGTCACACAGTCACGCCTAAACAACTCCCACCTCAGACTTTATCTAAACAAGACCCACACATTCCTGATCCACACACAAAAAACCTCAAAAATCACATGTCTGTCTAAGCACATCCACCCTACACATTCCTAAGAAGGAAAGAAAAATAAAGGAATCCTGATTTTGTTTTTCTCAGAAAGAGAGTCCACCAATTTAGAGATCTAGTATTTGAAATACTGACTAACTAACAGGCAATGGTTATGCTACCAAAATTAAAAAAAAAAAAACAGGCACCAAGCAAGAAGACAGAAAAATGGGTGGGTTGCAGGTAAGGTAAGGACCACAGAAGAATCTGCAGGTCATCACAAACTGTGCAGAAGTCCATGTTAAAAAATACACTAACAACTGGTACTACAATCTGGCCCTCAGTACTACAGAGGTTTAGCAGTTGTATCTAGGGCTGCAACTAACACTTATTTTCACAATCACAAGCTTTTGATTATTTTATGGATTAATCGATAAGTTGTTTGGTCAAAAAAAAATGTAATTTAATGTCGATTGCGTTTCCTAAACCTTCAAGATTATGTTTTGTCCAATACACTAAAGATATTTAGTTTACTGTCGTAGAGGAGCAAAGAAACCAGAAAATATTCACATTTAAGAAGCTGAAATCAGAGAATTTGGATATAAAAACTACTTAAACCGATTCAAAAATTATCAAAATAGTTGGCGATTCATATAGTAATCAATTACTAATTGATTAACTGCTGCAGCTCTAGTTGTATCAATGTATCAATGACAGGCAGCTACAGGTACAGGTATGTAGTAGTGAGAGCGGAATGTAATCAAATCTTAGGAACAGAGGAAACACTAAATACCATCCAACGTCAGGTTTTAACTTTAAAATGGGGGCTTAGGCTAATTTGGGTATCAGTGCCCAACTTATTAGGACCCAGTACTGGGAAGGGAGGCTCAAACGTAGCCTCTGTGAGATGTACCGCGCACTGATGTCAGCCTCTGCTCACCTCTGATCCCAGTCAAACACTTCGACGCTTAGCGAGGAGCCAAACAGCTTAATGACAGGCTCCGAGCCACACTTATCTCTTCCGGCCTTCTTTGCTGACTGCGAGGGGATTTAGCCAATTACCCAGACCTAAATAGCCGTTGCGACGGCAGTTCTGATGTGGTCACACTCGCACACAAGTGCACAAGGGGGATTGGAAGGAGCTATACTTGGTGTTGCTGGCAGCCAGCCAAGAGGAAGGCGAGATGACGTTCCAGGAAAATGCCCCTGGTTAATATCAAGACGTCCATGCTTTAGACGAAAAATGCAGAGCTCAAACGTGACAACGAAACAAGTGGATCAAACTTATGGATCACTGGTGGTGCAGTTTAAGCTTAGTTACGTTTAGATTGGTAAGGTTTATGGTTCAGACACAAAATGCTGTTTTTTTTCCATTTCACAACCATTAAAGACAATAACAATTCTACTTTGACACCAAGTCTCATTTCTACCGAGTCAACTTATCAAACTGATCCTGTGATGACCGGCGGAGACGCCTACGTCACAAAAGTGCTGCTTTATTAGTGCATGTACTTGGTTTATCACCAAACAAAACACCATTTTTAATTGATATAATTGCAGACTGTGTTATAGGTACTCCAGCCATCTGATGGACAGCCCAGTGACCTACTGAGGAAACTTAAGAGAGAAATGACCCAAAGTGTATAAAGTACAATGCTTCATGTTCTACTTTTATACGGCACTAATTATTAGTACTAATGGGTGTTTTAAATACACATGAGCACACTTTTATATCCAAAAACTAAAATGCATTAAGGCTGTATACAATTATAATTTCTTTTTTACTATGTAGGAATTTAACATTTGTCCCATTTGAACTGTAGATGTATGTCAACTTCTTTGTCTCAACACATCTGTGTATTACTTTACATCAATGCACCCTTCAATTAATTTACTGCAGATATCAAATATAATCCACTGCAAGGAGGAGTACCCGGTTCACCGGTTTACAGTGTCTGTTCAAAGTATTCCTCAATGCGAGTGCTGCCCCTGAAGCCACCAATGACTGAATAGAAAAAAGGACAATATAGCCGTGCAGCAGCCTTTTGTGTGCAGCTACTGTAGTGATTGGCCCAGGCAGCTAACTCCCAGCTGGTTCCCCCGTCTTTATTTTACCTTTTGAGATGCTGCTCCAGCTCCCAGAACAAAAGCTTCATTGCCATCTCGTCATGGCCCTGCACTCGTACGCCCCGCGCTCTCATGGAGCCGTCCGTCAGCAGGAACATGTACACTCCAAAGTGACACAGCAGTGTGTGTTCCGGGGCTTCTTTGTTTAGTGTTTTTTTTTTTTTTTCAAACGGCCCTCGTCGCTTCTTAAAATTGAAGGTGGACAGATCTGCGTCTCTCCCTACAGATGCGCTTTGGTGAGTGCTGCTGCAGAGGGGGAATCAGAAGGCACCGAGCCAGGTTATGATGACCGGGTACATGTCATCATAACGAGAGACTTTTGTGTTTGAGTGGCTTTGCTAGTGAGTGAATTACCGAGTGCAGACAGTCGCTGGGCGGGTGGTGACGTGTGATCATGTGATGCTGGGAGTTACATAAACCATCAACAGAGATTAGCATGTGGCCCAGTGATTTCCCTGCTTCTACACCACAAGCCCTCTGCCCCCTACAGCCTGAGACACAGACCGACAAAAAACCTCTAAAAACTCTGCCCTTCCCTGTTTTTGAAATACAACAAATCAGTGATTTAATTGACCAATGTATACATTTAAATACACATAAATGACGCAACAGGAGTGATGCTGATGCACTGAACTCACCCTGACCATGGTTTGTATTGCTGCACGAGGGACTAGATATTACAGATTGTCCCTGAATCCAAAGATGAAAGAGATTACCATAAAGTCATCCCATCAAAACTACAATAGCAGCCCTGACACCAACTGTTTGGTTTAGTGGGCCATTTTCAAACGAATCCCAGTTTGGGGGGGGGGGGGGGGGGGGGGGCAAGCTCTAGTCTTCAGCGTCAGCCCTCTGCGTGATAGACAAGAGACCCCGTGCTCCAAGGCCTTATCTTGTCATTTCTCATTGAAAGACAGCTTTAAGATGGCTTAGTGACCCCAGCAGACAGAAAACACAACGTGCACTCGCAGAGCCTCCGCTGGCTTAGAGACGGCCGGCCAAGAAACAACAGGTGAAGGATGAGCACAATGCGGGGGGATTTGACTTGTCCTAACAGACTCCCATGTGCTGGGGTGAATCAGTGTCACATGACTCCTGGGTGGGTCACATACAGTTCGACAGGACGGTGCTCAGAGTGGAGGTCATCAAACACCCCGAATCAAACATTAGTTCTCTAGTTACCTCACTTCATCTTAAGAAAAGTTATTTTGAGGTTTATCCACTAAAACAATATCGGAAAAAAACAGGTTTCAAGGCTCAATACTCTTCTTCCTCTTTAGGAAGCATCTCATCACGTCTTTGTTGTGCCCGTATCATCACTGATGTTTGATCGTCGTATCATAACGTTGGTTCGCATGACGGCCAAAGTTAGAAAAGTCCAGCGCTGCACCATTTGACAGGGAAACCATTATGATACTGTGCAGCAGTCTAACGTCACCAGACGGGGATTGGGGCCTGAGCCAACCACAGCACGGCGCCCCCCCCACCTTCTGATCTGTGTGATAATAGTCATGGACTGCATCCTCAGTTACAGAGTAGAAAAAATATAGGAGGTTTTACAGGTTGTAAATCTCTTCCGGTCAGTGCGATGAATGTGAGATTTGTCTACTTTTTTCGCTGTAGTTGTTGGCAGGCCGAAACATGTCTGTACTGTCACAGTAGTATTATTTACTACCAGTCAGCAGTAAGTTATACTGCCACTACTTGCACTTGTGACCCCTAAAGAGTGGGAGAACCACAGCACTAGTTCAACACGGCCGTCCTCTTCCCCCAGACACCAACATTTACTCTTCTAACACATTTATTCAAAATCATGTTTGAATCATTCTTAAGTGCATGTTACAGGGAACGCGCGCACGCACGCACACACGCAAACACGCACAAAACTAATCGAATGCATGAGTTTGTGTATGCATCCATGAAAAGGCTCATCCTCTTCTGCATGTTATCTGCTGAACAAAAGTCTGCTTTGTAAAGTGTATTTAATCTACCGCCGCAAACATCCACAAATGTAAAATCACATCAGCTGTTTAGATAAGACTCATACAACAAAGTATACTAAAAATTCCAAAGCTCCTCACCTGTAAGTCTATAATAAATGTGCTTCATTACAACAGTTTGTTCGATCCAAAGACTAAACATTACTTCAGTAATACGACCGACTAGTCAGTTTTACGAAAATGCATCTTAATGGGAGAAGAACTCACACCGGCTGTCTGTCTAGGGAAAATGAAAACTCTAAAAGTTAATAAAAGGGGCCTGGCATGTCCCAGCGATGGAAAAAAAAGAAAAAAAAGAAGAGGTCTATTGAATTGTTGAATTGTAAAGGCTTTTAGCTGAGCGGGAGTTTGATAGAGGAAAGCACACACAGACTTTACCAGTAAGCCCTGGCAGTGGTTTTCCATAGTCACACCCAGACTATGGAGAATGACAGAGAGCTACTGAGTGAGTCGGTCAGTGAGGCAAGGGGGGAATGATGAGTGGCCATTTTGGCCTCCATACGTAAGAGAGAGAGAGAGAAGCACCATTGGAGCATTTGGGCTGACAACAGCAAGTCCTTAGTCCTCACTCTATACCAACACACACACACACACACTGCCGGAGAGGCGGAGGTAGAGAAGGAGGGAGAGCGAGAGACTCGGCCAGAGACATAGAGCCAGAATGGCCCAGATCCACCGCCTCAGCATTCATACTGTCTCAAAGAGCCACTGACGGAGGGAGAGCTAACTGATCATTTGATCCTGTCAGCATGTAGGCTACACGATGGAAGGAGCCTCGCCCAACTCCCCCGTGTTTCTATCCTAATAAATACTTCATGACTGGTGAAATTAAATAATAAAGTCATGATGACAGACCATGAGACCCGACCATCTGTTTCTGCTGATAAAAATCAATAACATAGTAAGTTGTAAAAGATTCCTACTGCATTGTCAAGTGAGACACTTCAGTCCCTACTAACCCGTTTCAGAATAGGTCCCATCTCATCCACACACAGCAGCGGATCGGAGTTGCATAACTTTTTGTGTGATGTGTATGAGCAGCAAGTTTGAATAATGTGGAGTGAAACCTGGTATTAAAAGGATTAGCAGCCTAAGAACACACAGCGCTCTGAGCACAGACAACAGGGGTTGGGGATGATTGCTAATACAGCAGTAAAGATGAGAGAGAGTGTTGAAACGAGACGTAGAGAGCTGCATCTCCTTAAGGAAAAGTGCACACGGAATCCACAATTAGATGCACCGATGATTTTAAAATGGCCAAAAACATCAACACGGTTAAATCATTCAACTGCAAATACTGTTAATATTCTAAGGCACCAGCATCGGCGAGTCAAATAAAACAGAATCATTTTGATATCAAAGATTTGCCCAATCTTGCCAAAAGCTTTACACGGAAACCTTTGTCAAATCAGTTGAGATTTAACCTTTCATCTTTGGTCAGTGTGAAATTGATGAAATTATCTGGTCTTCACAAAAATCAATTATTATCTTATCATACCTCCAGATAGCATCACTCCTAAGGTTTCTCAGTATCTTCGGTCTCCATCTTAAGCTAAAAAAATGCACTCTTGGTATAATTCCTGATCAGGTTATGCGTCTATCTAGTCTCGTCTTTTCCGTTTAAGAAACATTGCAAAACTAAAGTCAATCATATCACAAGCTGAACTGGAGATGATCATTCATGCTTTTATATCTTCCGGACTCGACTCCTGTCATTCGCTGTTCAGCTGCCTTGTCTCTGGACCGATCCACCAGGATGATCCACATCACACCCTTCCTATATTCTTTATATTGGCTTCCCACGAAATTCAAAATTCATTTTCAGATAAACATACGTCCCTCGCACGAAGTTAAAAACACAAGGTGATTGTCCAAAGCTCCGACACAGTGGAATGCCCTTCCTACAGACGTAAGATCTGTGGTGTCTGGACACCTTCAAAAAGCAACTGAACACATTTATTCAAACTGACCTTTGTCTAGTTCTCTATTGTCTATTTTGTCCAAATGTGTGTTATCTTGTTCTATTGTCTGGTTCCCTTATTGTGTAATTTTCACAATTTTACTTTAGTGAAGTATAAACCCTACTAGAAGAAGTGTGGCAAGAAACAAACTCTCACTTACACACACTGAAAGAGAGAGAGAGAGAGAGTTCTATTTGAACAGAACATCTCTGTCTTTGTTCTTTTTCTCCTGAGTTACTCTTTTACAGGTGCAGCACAAAACTGGAGACGTGTTCCCACCTCGTGAAAATATTTGGTTAAGTTCAGGAGAGGGGTGGTGCCTGGGTGGAGCGGGCAGATGAAATGACTCAGTCCTTATCGACACACCCACTCACTCTGTGAATTCTCCAGACAATGACTGGATCTTTTCACACATTGGCTCTACCAGCTCCATCTAATTTGGCCTGGGGGCCTGAAAACCCAGACACAGACTGAAGGATCAGAGTACTAGAACCAATTTTTCAAGGCAATTGATGAAATATTTTACCATCCACCTCAGCCTCAATTGCTGTTCAAATAGAGGATGTCTACGTTGCCTCAAACTGCACTTATTTCATAAATTATCTATGGCAAGTGCATGTGGAGGAAAACCTTTGATTTTATTTTAATACCAAAATTGGTGCAAAATATCCAACTAAATTAAAGATTGTGTGTATCTATGTAAATTTATTTGTATGGATGCACTGATAAAACTTTTCAGACCAAGTGGAAGTACTTACATTTTAGCACTGATATGAGTACTTGCCATTGCTTGACAATGACATGACATCTAGCACTTTGAGATTGCTTTTAGCAATGAAAAGTACTCTATTAATTAAATGTATTATTATTATTATTATTATTACTATTATGTCCAAAATGAATAGAGTATATCTCTGCATCTACCTAGTCTATATGAATAATCTTTGTATCTATATAATGGTAACACTAGTGTGATTTCCAAGCATCAGTATAGATGTTACTGGGTCAGAGTAAATGAAGATTCAACACAACATAATGTTTCATGTGTATATCCCCTGTGTAATCATGCAGCTGTAGCCCAAAACCTTTGGCAATCCACAACAAAACATCTGAACATTACCTGTGCCAAATCTTCGGATTGATTGACACCTCTATCGACCATTAGAGCAAATAGATTTGACGGACAGCCTCCAAACCCATGTCAACAACAACGTTCACAAATTATGAGAAAGCAAAGTTATGGACTAAAAACAGACAACAAAACATCAAAAGCCAAGACAAAATGTATGCATGTTGCAGTTTGATGTGAACTTGATTTTGCTCTTCTCCGGCTGCTGCTTCAGAGAGGTTTGGCCGCAGAAGGATAAATATAGATTGTGGAGCCTGTATGGCATGTGTCGATAGCATGAAGTAGCATGATTGTCGGGTTTGTGCGTTTTTGCAACATGCTGATTTAGTAGTTGCTTGGTGTTTTTCATTTAGGTGAAAATGGTTGTCATGGGTGTTTAGCCGAGCATCTCCCCATTACATGCATATGCTACATGGCTACATGGCTCTGTGTCTAGCCTATATTTATATGATTTGTTTGGTGAGATGGGCTGTTACTCCCGGTACCGGCGTTCAAGTTTAATACCATCACAGTTCTATCAGTGACTTTGAAAAGATCTTTTATCTTCTTCAGATATTCATCGTTTGCAGTCTGCTCTACCTTTGACACCCTCACTACCTGCTCATCTCTCTAGAGGACGCCAGGCTACTGTAACTGTAGAGAGTTAACTCCAGTCATCTTTTCCTTTTACATCAGCTGCAGAAACAGGTTAGGAAAAGTTCATCACTCCGGCAGAAACAATTAAAAAACACAAGCCCTGACCCATTTCCCCACTTTCTCATTCGTGGAGGGAGAAGTGCGTGCACGCGCTCTTGCAAGATTACAAGTGAAGAGAAGAGCACAGCGCAGTGAGTGGATTAACTCATGGTGACTCCAGCGCGCTGGGATGGAATCTCTGACGACAGCAGAGCTATCATAGGCACAGCTCAGGTACAAACAAACTAACTGTGTGACTTTACAGGCCGGCCGGCCAGCGTTTCCCAATCATGACCACACTTTCACTGTGACGATCCTTCACTGGGCATCGCCTATCTTACATACACACTGTACACACCTAACCCGTTTCCAACTATGCAAAAGCCAGGATGAGGTCACGTGGAGTTCAGGCTCAGTTACACTGCAAAAATCCCAAGGCCACCCCATGGTGAGCATATTACTGAGTTTACGTCTGGACGATGGGGAGTAAGGAACAGCATTCTGGAGGCAAATCGGTCCCCCGTGACTCCACTGAAAAACTCGATACGGTACATTTAGTTTGCAGTGCTTTATGCAAGCTGCTTTACGTAGAAGGAGAGAATGGAGATGTATGTTCTCTGCTACAGCGGACGTCAACTTCACATCGAGTGGATGTTATTTAAATTGGAATCTCCTTAAAGATGGTGCAACCTCATACACTTTCTTTACTGACATCCTTCGGAGGAGCAGCTCTTCATTCTGCCCCCTCATAACCTGGACTGCACCACACTTTTAAAGCAATATTACATAACTTGTGAGTCACAGTGAGTCAAAACAAAACAAACATTTTTGTTTGAGTCTTACCTGTTACAGCAAGAAGGCAGGCCACAGGTAAGCATGAAAGAAAGACAAAAGAAAAACTGGTCAATGACAATATACCGAGGGCTCACAAAGTTCAGAGTTTGCTTTCCGCTTTACTTATCACTGTCAAAATATGAATCTATCACAGCAAAATTTTATATTGAACCATTACATATACAAAGGCGAAAGATGAAGTTTTCAACTAAAACAAAACCTCACAAAAACATCCAGGATTCATTAAAATTATTTTTGAACACAACATGTAGTACTTAGTACTAGGATTTGGTTCAAAGAACTAAGCAGTTTTGTACCTAAAGGATTCTTACTCCCATCAAACTAAATAATGGGAGAGAGAGAGAAAATCAGAGGGCACAACACTCATGTGGCTCCATCTGATTTATTTAAACAGCTATAGATCCCATGGGTTCATCCCCTTAGAAGATAAACTAGGACTTCAGAGGTATAAACTGTTACACACTGCCATCTACTGACAAAACTAACGCCACTGCATGCCTTACTACTGCTCCAACTTCTCACAATGAGCCTGTTACTGTCCGCCCTCCTAATGCAGGGCGTGGAGAGAAACGTTTAGAGTAGTCTTGACGTGTCACATAAACCATAGAGTGCTTTTTAAAAAAAAAAAATTTAAACACACGATTGCAAAAGAAGTGAGGACAGGCACTTCTATGATCCAAGGCTCCTTTAACCAGCAGAGTCCCTCATAAACTTCACTGCCTCCAGCGACGGAGTGAATGAATCCTGACCTCTGTCCAGTCAGCATATGACAAACTCAAAGAGCAGTGTAGATTCCCCCAATGGCTGCTCTTGACAGTCCTCCGCTCACTAACTGTGTCTAAGTAGAGCGAGATGAAATCACACGCAAGGATAAACTAACTATAAAGAATCAAATAAACTAAAACAAGTGTGTTTTTACTTTGCGTAATGTGAGTTCAAGTACTCAATTCAACAACAATTCAGACATCCATAAATGTGACTTTTGAAGACTCTTACAACTGCTGTGACCTCAATAATTTCCTACACGACTCAGGTCTCAGGTGTGGAAGCACACGAAGGCGCTAACCTTTTCAAAGTAATCTACATTCAACGGTCAGTGTGCGTCTGTTTGAAAGTCAGAGGTGGGCTCTGCGGACAGACATCGCAGACGAAGCGGGGAGCCATTACGTAGAAAGTATTAGACATGAACTCAGACAAGTTTCACATCAACAGGAACAGTTTCCAGAACATTCTGTGGCGTCTGTGGTGGAGCTTGCATGAGGCAGAAAATGACGAGTGGTTTCTTTTTTCTCCACATTCGTCAACAGGTCTATTCGCTCGCTGTGAATTCTCCGGAGATTTTAAGGTGTCCTCCCATGGGCTTAATCTGACATTTACAGGAAAAGTTTAGTAGGGGGCTGGCAGGAAAAGTTCAGAATAATGTCAGCAGCAACGCTTTTGGGAAAATGTCTGGACTTTGGTGTCTGAAAGCAGCTCAAGAAACTCCAAACTCTAAAGTGCTCCCGATCAGTGAGTGAGGAACAACAGTTAAGTGCATTTACAAAATCTCCAGCTACAAGTTACCTCCATAGCTTAGAAAAAAAATTAAAACAATGGCTGTATTAATGATAAGCAAAATATTATGATAAGATTAAGAAATGGCCAATAACAATTGGCTAAGAAACTCAAACAAAAACAACAGCTCAAACGTTCTCAGTCAAAGCAGGTTAGAGGAAAAATATTTAAGTGAATGAGACAGTGGTCTCCCGCTTTTGGACCCCACTTTACTTTCTTACTGTATTGGGGAATACATTTTTGATAGAAATGATTACTTCAGTTGACTCAGCCTGTGCACATTTCACTGACAGTGTACCGCTACCATTTGGTTGCAAACTGGCCTCTCCGCCTGTGGTAAGACACAGTTTGACTTTTTGTTTCCAATTTGCATTTCATAGTTCTGCTTCACATCTCCCTCCCACCCATCAGGGCCAGCGTGTCTGAAAAAGGAGCGTTCACAGCGGTAACACTTTCAAGGTCATTCCAGTCAGTTTCGCACGAATACGGTGCTTTCAAACTTGGATTTTGTCAGGATTTGACACATACACTGACGAGCACATTGTGAGGGGAGCCTGGTGTGTAGGCTGTTATATAGCTTTCCATCCAGCAGGGGCTAGTAAAGCACTGTTTAGAGGATGAAAATGGTTTGCAGGGAGACTTTACTTGGCAGGAGTGATACTGTGATGTGCCAGCAGCAGCAACCAAAGAGAATGCATTGGGTATGTAACGCTCAGAAACAATTTTTTAATAAAAAAAATAAATTGTCATCGCTAATCAACAGAGATTTTAAGTAAACAGGCTAATATGACCACAGAAAATCTTTTCTTTGAGTACGACAATTTGCACTGAAGTAAATGTAATATTGAGTATGTGGATATTAAACTGACAGATATAGACACGATGAAGAGCCAAGTGTCTCTGTGTTTCATGCCTGCTAATAAGAGAAGCAGCTGGTGAGACTAGATTTAAAAGAAAAATTAAAAAACAACTTGACCCTCCCTCCAGCAGCCCTCGGCATTCAGAGAGAGCATAGAAAAGGGGATTAGCTCACACAAAGTGAGAGTGAATGAATCTTGAAAGAAAAGACACTCAGTGGCAGGAGCTCTCACATCACAGCTGAGGCTATCAGACTCCACTAACCCAAGCACACCAGATACATTTACAACTGTCATTTATGACACTATGAACTTTCACAGATCCAGGCTTTTCAGCCCGGCCTCCAGTGAAGCCAACCCTATAGCCTGGTTTATACTTCGGTGTAGGGTCGGCACAGAGCCCACGTGTCGCCGCTGTGAGCACAATTGCTAGTTACCACACAAGTGTGTGCACTTTAAACAACGGTGACAGAAACTGAGTGGATCATGTTGGAGTTGGAGCTAATAAATGTACTATAATTTCACTGAAATAACAAACACAGAAAAGAGAGATGTCAGAGGAGATAATGTGTACAATAGGGGTCGACCGATATGGCCTTTCGGCCGATAACGGATATTTGAATATTTGTCTTCAGCAAAAATTTAGAATAATACAAACTCTTGACAAAACTTTGTTGAAATGCCTTAAAGCATATGTTTAATTCACAGAACCTTTCTACATGACCTTAACCAAAAAAGTGCAGGGAGCTACCAAGTTGTAATACTTGGCCCTAAACACCTCAGAGAAGCATTTTCTAATCGTGTACTGTAGCTACTCTGGACGGCATTGCCCATGCCTCCAGCAAAAACATCAGGAATCTGGGACTTCTCTTCGATCAGGACTTCTTAGAAGAGATTTCGAGGACTGCCTTTCTTCAACTATGTAACCTTGCAAAGAAAATTGCAAAAAGATGCAGAAAAACGAGTCCACGCCTTTGTGACCTCCAGGTTTGATTATTGTAATTCCTTTATCATCAGGCTGCAGCAGAAAGACTTTAAAGACTCGGCTGCTCGTCCAAAATGCCGCAGCATGTGTACTGACAAGAACCAGGAAAAAAATAGTCACATTTCTCCTGTATGAGCTTCACTACACCGGCTTCCTGTAATATTTAGAATTCCTCTCCTCACCTGCAAAGCCCTTAATCGTATGGCATATCTACATGTATAGATGTAATATTGGCACATAAAATATCGCAATACTATGCTTCATTGATTCCGCCCACCCCTACAGTATACGTGACCAGGCCATGCTGCACCTACAACATCGATTAAGCTCAGAAGTATAAACTGATCTTTCCCTGTCGTTTAGCTCTTTAAGAAAATAAATTATTATATATTAGAATATTGTATTTCTTAGAATGTCAAAATATTCCACATAGTGCCTGGGACTATGATTAATGAAGTTCAAGTGAAGTTCAATCAATGCCTTAACAAGATTCTGCATTTTCAGAGTGTGGATTCTACAGCTGAAACGTTAGTTAGTGGAATTCAGAAGAGGAGTTTAATTGAAACCAAGACAATAATCAGATAATAAAGTCAACAAAAATGCCAAACATCAGTGTTTCCAAGTTCTCAGAGGTGAATATTTGCAGGGTTTCTTTTAACAGTGAACGGAATATCCTTGTTATGCCGTAGAAGTCACTGTGACTTCTTCCTTTTTTTCCATTTCCTAGACCAAAAAATAGATTTATCAAGAAAATGATTGTCAGATTCATAATAGTGAAAACAACATCTTGTTGCAGCCTTAGTTGTTGCTTCATTCTTTCTTATGCATAGTAACAACATCTATACCACAAATACAATCAAGTGATAAATCCAGTGAATAGCAGATAAATGGACTCTCAGATGAAGCTATGACTGACCGGCCAATCAGGCCAACAGTTATCACAGCATCAGGAGACAGACGGCACACATTTCTATTTGATAGTAACAATAAGGCTGGTCTGCAGAGTTTTGCGCATAGACTCCAACACGACTCAGCCGATCTGTACGCGAGAACACAGATAGGACGCAAGGTAGTACGTCATTATCTTTTTATGGGTTCCTTTGTTTATATCCTCGGATAACACCAGCGTCTTTTATTCCCGTCAGGCTGAAAGGAAAATATAAATGAATAATGCACAAAGCTGTGATGAAAAAAACATTACAGTAGGACAGGAGAAATTCAGGATAAAAAAGTGCGTGTGTGAGTGTGAGTGTGAGTGTGTGTGTGTGTGTGTGTGCGCGCGCATGTGAGAGAGAGAGAGAGAGAGAGAGAGAGAGAGAGAGAGAGAGAGAGAGAGAGAGAGAGAGAGAGAGAGAGAGAGAGAGAGAGAGAGAGAGAGAGATTCCTGGAGCTGACTGGACAGTGTTCTGGCCACAGGAATGCCGGCCATGATTCAGCACATTGCCTGCATGTTCAGGGGACTGACAGTGGCAGCCCACTTAAGCCTAAAGATAAAAAAAAATTTAAATAATGCGCATACATCACACATGCCTTGCACAGACATTATGTTACACATGTTGTAGACAAGAGCTCAGTGACTTTAAAGGAACTGATGCTCCATTATTCATCTATATCTTTTGGTCCAATAAGCTGGCTTCTCCGAATAAGGATGTGAACACGGAACTGTCAAAGTAATATGAAGAAACTTTAATAAAGCAGTGCAGCAGCCCCTAAAAGTGTCTCCCACTCTGAGAAAATATGATACTACGTCCATACCATTTCGAGTAAAATCAAACAAACAAAAAAAACGATTCTTTTTTTATTATTCTCATGTGTACCATCTCTTTTTTGTTTTCATAGAGACTAAGCTGGTGGGACGTCTCTACTTGCAGGAGACAAAATAAAGTTTTATGTACACAAAAACAATCCACTGTGATTAAAAACAATAAAATACCTTTTATAGCTACACAAAGCAATGTTGTCTTAGAGCTGTTAGTGTGGCCAAAAGTTGACAATGTTTGCTGTGCAACATTCGCAGTAGCAGCAAAAACATCTAGCAGAAGGATGAGCAAGACAACCTAACTGACTTTGGGTGTGATGAAATGAATGAGACAACTGGTCACACACTGGGAGTCATAACATCAAATCAGCCTTTAAAATTTTTTATATCATGATGACCAAAGAGACTTAATCTATTTATTTTATTGCACTACCCCCCCCCCCTCCTCAGTGAAAGCACAACAAATAATGAAAAGCAAATAAAGTGGCATTATAATTGCTTCTGTTTGTAATGCACAGGTACAAAAAGAACCACAATTTAAAACAGAACAAGCAGTTTTTCAACAAGGTTAGACTATGACGGCACTAAGTGGGGGGGGGGGGGGGGGGGGGGGGGGCGGCAATTTTCTCATAGATGAAAGGAAGACTGAAAACACAATCCATTATCATCCATTACAAGCCATTAGTTTTCCCACTGCCCTCTCAAGTGAAACAATCCTGTTTATTGATGGAAAAATAAACCATCAGCAAGAAGGCGGCCAGGACACACAAAATCAATGACGCATCTGCATACGCAAAGCATACAAATAAGCAACGGACGAGGACCTGATCTGATTTGCAAAGAGATGTGCACATGCGAGTGTTCTGTATTAACCTGCGTTTCATCAACACACAGGGAGCCGCTCACTATCTCCTTGCTCAGTGTCATTCTGCCATCCACTGCTGGGCTTAAGACAAAACAACAACGACAACACAGTAAATACTCAGTAGTGTGTGGGGAGACACCCCTCGGCCCTCCCTCTCTCTCACTCTCACTCACTCATACACAGCATGTTGCTGCGCTGCCGTGTTCTGGTGTTCTCTGGCTTGGTCTGCGTGGCGGCAATGGGGGAGGCGTCAGCAGCATAACAAATAACAAACACTGCTTACTTTTAGTGAAACACTTCAGTGATGTGAAACTATGGATGAACCAGAGTCCTACCAAACATGTTGGCATTGCTTAAAAAGCAAAACCCCCCTCCAGTCAAGGTGCATATTGACTTCATTTCTAATTTCCAGCTCCATTCAGAAGACAAATAATATCTGGGCAATATGTAAAAAAAAACTAAAACAACAAAACATTTGTGAGGCTTGGGCTTTAAAGATTTGCTCTAAATCAGAAAAATAATTTGGCCTCACCACCCTTTGATTCAACAACTTGTGAACACTTGTCCCATCATTTAACCATATTCAACCAGAGACCTGACAAGAGACAAACCACTTAAAAAAGGTGATTGGATGATCCTGGCCCCTCGCATCAACAAGCCAATGAGTTATTATTATCAGCCGAACCTTGGAACACACCACAACAATAATATGGTTGCACTGCACATAGCTGAGGTTCACCACAAATTCAACGTCAGACATACCGACTTATGTTTATAGTCAATACATAATCCCATGCCACATGCCGAAGCTCTCCTGAAGCACAGGGAAAACCCTGGTTTGTTGTTGTTTTTTCCAACAAGCACATACATTTTTCTTCATCAAAAATAGATGATAGTTGAGCTAGAAATTACTATTAGAGCCCGACCGATATTGGTTGCTCGATAAAATCTCCAAAGTTGAGGCTTTTCGTATCAAATATATGTATATGTTTGCAATATAAAAAGAATTTATTCATGTACACATTTTTACGAATCTGTTTATTTTCTTGATTGAAGTTCCATACATTTGGTTTCATTTGTGTTTTTATTTATTAATGTTGTTTATGGTTAAAATACCAAACATCAATTACATGTCTTTGTCAGGGTTTGATAACGAAATCTTAGTCGTTATCATTGCCAATTTTTAAAAATACATTGCCAGGGGTTGAATGTTTGATAGTAAAAAAATGGGGCTGTACCGTTTCTAAAACCGAGAACAAAAAACGTCACAAAAAAACGTCCACCATCTCATATCAAAAAACAGGACAACAAAATCATTCTAACCCAAACTACAGCTGCTGCTGCTGCTACCGCTACCACACACACACACACAGACAGAGACAGAGACAGAGGGAGGGGGGAGAGAGAGCTTTGGTCCAATCATGGGGGAATGATCACACAAGCAGTAAAAGTTAGGCAAGTTTAATTAATTCAAGATGGATATTAACCTAAAGATTGCACACCTGGGGGTTTTATCCAAGACTGACAGAGTATTATGGTATAAACTTCACCAAGCCAATGCAAAACCATCAACATATCAGACGCTGATGAAGGAAACAGAAGCGCAACACCGAGGCAGGATTAATCAGCTCTGCTCAGTCTGGTCCCCTCTCATTCAGTCGGCTGTGTCCTTGGCTGTCAACCAGCTCCAGTAAATGTGACTAGGTCTGGTTGGGTCAGCTTGGGTCACTTCCCCTGTGTGTTGTGAATTTTGAAGTTCTGGTTGATCTCCACACAATGAGCAACGGGCCCAGCACACACTGGCTCCCTGCACTGCCAGCGGGAAGATTACATTCAAATCAGACAGCGGCAGAGATAGCCATCACGCTGCCAGCCCTCTCTCTCCCCCTCCCTCCCTCCCCACACACACACACACACACACACACACACACACACACACACACACACACACACACACACACACACACACACACACACACACACACACACACACACACACACACACACACACACACACACACACACACACACACACACACACACACACACACACACACACACACACACACACACAGTTCAGACTAACAATAGCATGGCGTTACCAAAAAAATGCAGCGTCCTCAATCAATTCTGATGAGACCATGGATTGGCAGAACAGGGGCTTTAATGACAAAAAGAAAATGTTGGATTCTTTGGCAGAGAAGTTGTATCTGGCTTAAGGTTGTGCAATGGAAACCCATTTGTACAACACTGGCCTCCTGGTAGCTGAAGAAAGACATCTCCACCAATGCAGCAATTATATATTGTATTATAGTATTGTATTATATATATATATATATATATATATTAGTGCTGTCAATATAAACTTGTTTATATTTGCGTTAATTGTGAAATATTTAACGCCATTGTTAACTTTCGATGGCGACTAATCTATGTGATGTCGGCGTGTGCCGCAAAATATGCAATATGTAGGTCACAATGTCTATAAAATGCATTCACATTTGAATATTGTCCACTGAAGAGCAGGTTAAGTCTTTGAAAATGAAAAGTTTTCATTCAAATTTTCATATTGTCATCAAATTGCATTATCATTTTAATATAGTCATAGAATGCCCATACAAGGATGTGAAAATGAAAATTTGATTATAGCATTTTCTTTTAAATTTTTACATTATTATTTAAAATTAAGTCCCATACAGGCTTCCATACCAGACCACCCACCCTTCTTGAACATAGTCCATAAATGCTGTGTCAGTGCAGACAGAGCAAATGCACAGTTGACACCGTGCCTCATTCGCACACCTTCTCCCTCACAGACACACACGGCACTGTGCCTTAACTGGTGATTTATGAGGACAGGGCCAACCCATTAAAATACTATATTTTGACAGGAGCCACCCAGCAGACGCCCCCCCCCCTGAACCTTGTAAAGACATTCCCAACAAACAAAGACCAAATCAGCTTTTATGAGCAGGACTGACTCCACTGCAATTAGAAGACAAATGAAAAGGATTCAGGATCTTCGCAATGGTTTCATTAAAGTGACTTTAAAAAGGGGCCATCACTGATACTCATCACATTTCCATTTTAACAAGTAAAAGTGATTATTACCCACCACTTCTATAATGTCACAATTAGATTTTAAGGTAAATAATTCGACAATTGGACATCAACTTTTTGAAAATAAAAATGCCCTATGGAGATTTCATAAAGTTACGCCCCGGGGGTTTTGATCGCAACTTCTCAATGTGACAGGTTCGCCGAACGACTCACTGTAAACTAATGGGTTTGGTTTTGTTTCTCCAAAACACAGGTGGTCATATGCAAGTGGTAGGCAGGCTCAAAACAGCCTAAGAGCAGCATTATTAGTGCTGAGCAAACTTTTTTTTTCTGGGAAACAACTGGATCTGTAAGGTTTATGTTTTATTCTGGCTTTTATTTGATGTCAACTGCCAGATAAAACAAATAGGTTCAGTTCAGTATCAGAAAATTTGAAATACCAAAGGAATCAGAGGGGAAAAAACTTGATTTGACTGTGCATAGATTCTGTGTGTGTGTGTGTGCGCGCGCGCGCCCTGTCATCTCTGGGTTGTGCACTACTTTTTTTTGTCATTGAAGGTCCACTGAATAAGAAAGGCTGAGAACTAGCCAGAGAAATACCCAGTTTTAGACACAGACTCACCCGTCAGCGGGGACTCATCACCCTCGAGTGATGGCAGGTAAACTTGGCGTAACTGAACCGTGAGCATGATTCACAGAGACAATGTTCTTATTTGTAACAGGGGCTTTGGTTTCACCCAAATACTGCTTATCATCAAAGACACAATAATCCACCTGATCCCACATAGATTTCACATTCCTCAGAGTTAAACATCATGTGAGAATGGTCCCCATCATTCAGACACAGAATCCAAACTACTGCTAAGACATCCATGCTACCATCTACCTTCCCGCCTGTTTATCACGCCTCAGGTGAGATATATATCATAGACGTTAATAAGGTAAGAGCTAGGGTAAGGGGGGGGCTTAAGAGTGTTAGGATTGACTTAGAGGTGAGCAATTTCCTGCTACTGCAAGGTGATTAAAATTCCTGTCCAACCACAAAATTACCTCTTGAAACGTATTATTGGGACGACATTCCACAGGATTTTCATTAAGGTCATAGCATAAAATCACTAACAAACTGTAGTGACAGGAGAGTGAGAGAAGTGGGGGGAGAGAGCACTTAATGAAATCAATAAGCTTTTAGTAAAGGAAAAGGTTACTGCACTATACTTTTGTATGTAAACAAGTAAACCAACATCTCGGCCTCATGAGTTCATCAAAGGGTGGGAGTGTTTCTAAGCTTTGCAGAGTGGAGTGTAAAACATAAAAAAAATGTAATTTCATCTGTTGGATTAAGCCATTTTTCATGTCTACCACATTTGAAGCTAGCTGCCGGTTTTTTCAATATCGAATAAAATAATCAAAGAACCTGCGTCATGTTTCCTGCTTTTTCGACAACAAATGAGCTGAGAGTGTGCTCAGCAAACTGTGCACCAAGCAGAAATTCTGTCCTGCAACGAAGATAGGTCAAGATTCAAGCGTGCAGGCAGACGGGCTGGGTAAAATGTCGAATCACTGCAGTTTCTTGATAAAGACAAGCGACGTCACATTCAGCTGAGTCCTGCACTGTGTCCCACTGAGGGAGGACAGACGGACTGTGGCAGCCTGGCTACTGTCTGCCGGCTATCTAGGAAAACAATAACAGTCCTCTTCCCTCTCAGCTGCCTCAGCAACCAGTGAAATCACCCTACTTTTAGCAGACTGATGATTTAGGCAACACACACAAATGTAAAAGCATGCATCTCTCAGTATCATGGTTTAATTCCAAACAAAATTGAAATTTGGTCGCAACATATCAAATAAATATGATCAAAAAGAGTCACGGAATAAAGAGTTCTCCTTACCCATCCTCGTCTCCATCGACAGTCTTAAGACCGGCTGATGCAGTTAAGGCACCGATGGTGGTGGTATTGCCCTCAGCTTCTTGACCCTGGCCAGTGCTGGATCCAGATCCAGCCTCCACTCCCGACAACTTGGGCAGCCCTAACAGGGCCGACTGGTGCTGGAGGAGCAGCCGCTGGGCGTCCTGCAGCTGAGTAGTTGTGAAGGTGGGCAGACTAGCATACAGGGCACTGGCCTGGGCAGCGTGGGTGAGGGCCTGGGCACTGCTGTGGTCCTGGGACAAGCTAACAGAGGACGGTTGGCTGTGAGGAACAACCTGCGAGGGAATCCTTCCACTACTCCCAGTGTTGTGGGCTTGGGGCTGTGCATGGGGATCACTCTGGGGGTTGGGAGGCACACTTGGTGCAGACACTTGACTCTGGTGGACTGTAATGGGCTGCTGAGCACCCAGGCCCAGGTTCTGGATTTGCGATGGGAGTGACTGTTGCTTCTGCTGCTGACAATCCAGATGGCCAGGGAGGCCTTGGGGCTGCTGGCCATGACCTGCTACACCAACATGAGAGGGCATAGAGGAGGTGGCGGCTTGAAGGGAGGGGGGCTGCTGTGGCTGTGTGTGGAGAAGTGCCTGTGAATGCTGAGGGCCTCCTACCATCTGACATGATCCACTGGCTGGTCCAGAGGGTGCTGATCCAGCTGGGTTGGACAGAGATTGAGGAGCAGCAGCCTGGGGGATGCCTTGATGTGACTGGGTGTACACTGCGGCTGTTTGCGGGGCAGCAGCTAGCTGCTGCTGCTGCTGCTGCTGCTGCTGCAGGGGAGCATAGCCTATATTCTGCTGCTGAACACCCACTAGGCCCTGTGCAGGGCCCGGAGTTTGACTCGCAACTGCCTGTGCATAGGTGAGCTGCTGCTGGGATATAGAAGTTGTAGAGAGTCCAATGGTCTGGTGGCCTGGCATGGGAGCAGACTGATGAAAGTTCGTAGAAGCCGAGGGGGCCCCAGTAGTCTTCACATGTGAATGGGTAATATCCTGGGCGTGCATGTGAGGTTGGGCTTGCGATACTCCCATGTTTAAGCCGCTGGGGAGAATTCCTTGAAAGCCCTGCGGAGGGGAGGCATAATCCTGGGCATATTGGGGCACTGGGGCCACCCCAGCCTCTCCACTGCAGACACTATCAGTATAATGGCTCAGTGTACTCATAGTGCTACTCACAGAACTTCCACTTGTGCTTTCCCTCTCTGAGGGCGCAGCAAAGTTCTCAGCGACATACTGACGCATGCCGAGAGACCCAGCATCAGACGCAGAGGTACCGGCAACGTCTCCTTGTTTCTCCTTGTCATAGAAATCAGTACATGTCCATCTGCCCTTCTTGAAAGGCTCAGAGCTAGAGTCCAGCTTCACCACCCTGAAGCGAGAACTGGTGGCAGCCACCGCAGGGGCTGGAGCAGGAGCAGATGATACAGAGGCTGTGGCCATGGCTGCACTCCCAGGCTGCTGCACAGCAGATCCAACTCTTCCCTGGATCCCACCGGAGGGTCCCATCCCTCCAGAGGTGGTGACGGCAACAGCAGCAACAGTAGCAGAGGCCGTAGTAGTCATAGCGATGTTGGAGCCGATGTTTTGGTGTTGCTGGATGATGCTGATATTAGCAGCAGTCATAAGGTTGCCCGCGGGTGCGACGGCGCCACCTCCGCTTCCCCCACTGCCGCTTATCACATTGAGGGGAACGCCAGCACTGCTACTGCTAGCGCCCCCCCCTCTCACAGGCACGTTGGCAGAGCTCAACATATTCACATTACTAACGCTGCTGGTCTGGGGATTAACTATGCTAACTGTAGTGCCTGTAACAGAACTGTGCATTCCAGGGACAGCTCCCGAGGCCACCACGGGCGGAGCAGCAATATTTGGAGGGGCAGTCTGGGAAACATTCTCTTGAGGGCCCCCCGCGTTAGAAGGCATTGTCTGGGTGACACGAGGTGATGGTCCAGAAGTGAGGGCAGACGGGACGCTCCCGGGGCCAGAGGACAGAGAGTAGACCTGGGCATGGTTAGGATGGTGAGGGTGTTGATGGTGATGGTGCGCAGTTCCGTTCACCATGGCCCCACCGGGCTGTTGAGCCTGGCTCAGTACGTGGGGGTGCGATGGCTGGTTGGGGGAGACGGCCCCAGGGGTCTCTGCCTCATGGAAATTATTCAGTGTCTCTTCCGACGAGCTCCTCTCTGCTCCGACTATGTCATTAGCTCTGGAGAGGGACACGTCCAAGATTTCGGAGGAGGACAGATCCTCGGTGTGGGACTCATCCAGGTCATCGTAGCTCTCCGTGTCCTCTGCAATACTGTTGTTGGTACTCACAGATATTTGCGCCGGAGTCACACTCGTGATCTGGAATCCACTCTTCTTTTTCATCTGAGCTCCGGCCGACTGTGCGGGCTGCGGCTGGGAGGGGAGATTCAGGCTGTGGGGAGGAGGATGGTGGGGACCCGGGGAGGACGAACCAGCAGGAGGTTGGCACTGGATCAGCAGGGAGGGCTGATAATCATCGGCAGCGACGTGGCTGTTGTTGACCACCGGGTTCGCCGGTGTTGACAGCGTGGAGCCGCTCCCGCTGCCCGTGTTGCTCCCCCTTCTGTGGAAGACGGCCGGATGCGCCATCTTTCTAACGGTGCCAGAGTCTCCTGCGGGCTCCGGATGATGCATTTCGAAAGAATCCGTGGGGTAGTCGGTCTCTGACAGTACGCAATGAGGTTTGCGATTCGTTGACGGCGCCGTCTTGACAAAAACTGCGGTCAACAGACAAGACGACCCAAGATAAATACGCGGACCAAGCGTCGGGGGGCTCCGTCCTCACAATATCAGACAAACTTGTGTTCGCAGCCTCGGTGCTCTCCGGCGACAACGAGGCAGGAGAAGCTAGTGGCCGATCGCTGAGCAGCAGCTAGCAAGCTAACGTCAGCTGATGCCAGTTTGCGGTTCGCCGGCTAGCTCCCGCTGTCGTCCGTCCGCGCCCCTTGTCAGACACACGCTGACATGTCCTCGAGCTTCTTCTTTTTTGTAACCGGAGGCTGCGCGGAAATGAAATAAACACGCAGCGGGGGCGGAAGAGCCGCGGAGCGAGTTAGCGTTGTATCAAGATGCTAGCCTGACAAGAGTGGTCACGTCAGCTAGCTAGCTAGCTAGCCAGTCTCCATCACCGGCTAGCTAAACACAGGACCGTGGCGAGGCGGGTTAACTGCTCGGTGCGTTCAAGGGAAAAGAGAAGGAAAACACGCAACGTTTCGTCCGGTGCACAGTCGCGGGGGGCGGCGGCGGGGGGGGGGGGCAGAGGGAATACGTTCACTTAACGTGGTCGGTCAACGGCGTGTGATCTACTCCACCGGATCCTCGTCTGTCGCCGTCGGTTTTGCTGTATCACTGGTCCGCCCCAGCGGCGAGCGTTGTTCAGGATGTAGCTCCCGCACCGCTGCTGCTGTGGCTCTGTGCTGTGACGGCGCTGGAGGGGAGGGGTGCTCCGCTAATATGGCGACCGCGCATGGTCTCTGCTGCCAGACATAAAGCAGTCTGGGAGGGAGAGGCGGCGACGGGCCCGGCGTCAGCGTCGACGGAAAGAGCCGGAAAGAGCCGAGCCGAAGGGCCCCTCCCTCCAACCACTTCTGGGACGCATGAGAGTAGACGTGTTTTGATTTCCCTATTCAACCCAAGGAAACGTCAAGATATTATTATATATTCAATTATTATAATATTCCAACAACCAAATTTGATATGGCTTCTGTTGAGGAATCTTCGTCCATCCTCCCCTGAGGAACTCTTAAGACGAGTCTTCTCAGGCACTAAGCAAGGTCATCTCATCCGTGGCAAGACGAAACGATCATTCAGCAGCGAAGTCTCTCTCGAGGTGTCACGGTCGCAGGGAGATGACGACATTACTCAAAGCTAAATACACTACAGAGACCGGGGATGGGACGTCTTGGGACGCCCAACACTGTGAACCAGTTGATCTGTGTAGTGAACCGGAAGTCTCCTCAATATTGAGCTCTTATAATAAATACTTCTGCTTAAGACATCCACGGCTTCCTGATTCAGCATCCACTCCATCAATTATTCCACTTCGCTTCCATGTTGCTACTTTTGGTGTGCATTGTTTTTGGTTTGTTTCGACCGTTCCTGGTGTTTCTTTCAAAGAGACACAATCTCTATTCGGCAACCAACAGCAACATGGTAAAACTCTGGTACTGTCCCAACCCACACGGGTTGATGGAGGGCGAAAGAATGTGGTTATGGGGAAAGTGGGAAAGTGTTTGTGTGTAAGCAATGTTGTATGTATCATGCAACACAATGTGAAGAGATGGACAGGATAAGAGATAACAGGATTTCAAATGAATTAAAAGCAAAATTGTAACTTCTGGAATGTATGTTTGTGTTTAAAATTGTTCAATAAACATAAAGTTGGCATAGAAAAAGAAATTATGCAACAAAGCAGATTGTACATACAATACAATAAATAAATAATACATTTTAAAGTTTTGCAGCCTGGTGATATATACACATTTTATTTGATTCTAGTAAGATATCTGCATGTGCTGTTCTCCACTCCGTGTGGATATATATTATTAAGTAATAATGTTAGTAATATATGATTACAAATGTGATATTAAAGTGGGACCAAAAAAATGATAAGCCGTAAAACATTTTGTTTACGTGGACTGAGCAAAACATCAACATCAAAACAACAGTGTTGCTGAAACAAAGGTGTAGGCAGAGAGCTGCCAGATCTCTCTGCAGACACTGGTGTTATTATAGGATTTTTCTACACACAGGTAGGCCTACTGTTTGTGGCCTCTCTCTCTCTCTCTCTCTCTCTCTCTCTCTCTCTCTCTCTGAAACACACCAGAGAGAAAGAGAGAGAGAGAGAGAGAGAGACTGATGAGATAAATGTACATGTGTTGGTCTGTGATGTTGCCACCACAGGGTCAATGACCTCCAGTGTTAAACTGGTCAAGCATCTCCATTTTCTCTGTTCCGGTCTCTTCTGTTCCCGTCTGAATATAAAGACCTTGTTGGAATTCACCTTTCAGTCAATCTCTTTTACATAAAGACATTAACATGGTTAAAGTAAGAAACAGATAAAACAATCCAAATATATTCAACACCTAAATTTAATAACTAAACTAACCTAAGATCCAACTGAATTGTCTCTTGGTAGCAGGAGGCAAGACAACACGGTTCTACTCTACCTCAGAGAGGGATCATCTCCATTAAAATCTTTCAACATCCTACATTTAAAGCTACTGGCCTTATTTCAGACTCTACAAGTCTTAAATGCAATATATACTTAGTAATTACATCAATACTTCAAAATTGTAATCATCAATTCTTTAGCCTTACCATCATAGTGCACTTGGTTTACCTCTTGGTATGGTTTGTGCTTAAATGCAAGTGGGGCATATGTGGCTTTTGCAACAAGGTTAAACAATCTACCAGCTCCATCTCTAAAATAGTCGAATAGTGCATTTCTGATTGTTGAAAAAACAATAGTTTTGGGCTTCGAGAAAAAGGTAAATTCCAAGGAAATCTTTGAAAGCCTCGGATAGAAGAGAGGCAGGAAAATGCTAGAAACACTGAGAGGAGGAGTTGAGGAAACTAACTGAGAGGGAGGACAGAACAGCAGCAGCAGTGAGTGAAGGAGGTGGAGGAATGAGAAGAGAGGGAAGAAAAGAAGAGATTGACTGTCAGGCGAGCAGACAGGCCACATCCATCGATAGAAATGTTAGAGGGCGAGAGACAGCAGGAGCCTGGTGCAGTGTAAGCGTCTGGTGCTGTCAGCAGCTTTAAATCACACTGGCACTCACCAACAAAAAAAACACAGCACTATTGTGCCACCAACCCAGCAATAATGAACAATTTATACTCTGGACTCTGCATTCATTTTGTTAATACTTTGTCATAATTCACACTGTGTGCATACAAGGAAATAACAAGTTCATGTTCTCT
Organism: Scophthalmus maximus; assembly: GCF_022379125.1. Classification (NCBI taxonomy): domain Eukaryota; kingdom Metazoa; phylum Chordata; class Actinopteri; order Pleuronectiformes; family Scophthalmidae; genus Scophthalmus; species Scophthalmus maximus. Next base: position 14,635,243 of record NC_061528.1, on the reverse strand, counting down.
GCTGTGGAAGGATTGGCTGTATTTGAAAGACATCAAGATTTAACTTGTCCCGCACAATAGTTGCTTCTAATGTATTTCAAGCGTGACTGAGCACTTGGGCACGGCTAGAGCTCAAATGCATGGCAGGCCGCCCTCGGGATTTTGTGTTGGCATTTCAATCCCCAGCTCCCCCTTTTCCAGATGTCCCTGAGCCAGAAACTGATCTGTTGAATGAATATAATGTAATTTAATTAGCATGGGCAAAAGTAGCATCGACAAAAATCAACAGCCAATCTTCCTCTTTTAAGAATGAAATTTCCTGTGAAAGTTTGACAAACAAAAAAAAGTTTGCTGTTATGTGCTCCACAGTCAGTACATGAAACTGTCTGTCTTAAAACAGGGCATGGGAAATTTGTATCACTCGGATTTCTATGGATTTCTTACTGTTTAAACAACTGTCTTCAAACAAACAAACAAAAAGGCGTTTTTTTTGTGATTATGATGTATCATATTAACAACTATCTTGTACTGTATAATAACACATGCAAGAAAAAGGACTGGCTGGCACGGTAGCTCTTAGTATAATTACATTATTAAAGAGACAAACACCTATTATATGCAATACAGGTTTATTTTCGAAATCTGAGAACTGCAGCTCAAAGTATTCTAGTAGGCCTCAACAGGCACATTTCTACTATATGTGCTGGGTTTTATGCTGATATCTAACTGACTGTAAGAAATGCCTTGTACAGACTAACAACGAGCAATGACTACTCTCTGAATAACTACCGCAAGCCATGGCTCGCTGAAGGCCACGTAGTTGTGAAGTTTGTGCACAAAAAGACAGATGTCTGAGCAATGTGTTGATGGTGAAATCAACCTGAAATATCTGAAACAACAGCAGCGTCATTGAGGGGTAAAGTTCCGCGGACATGTTCTCTCCTAACAGCAGCCTCACCTAACATGTCTCCAAAGACTTGTCAACGCAAGGTCCTTTATTGTGAGTCTCAGTGAAATTTAAAACACTCACCAAAAACAGCTGACTGAGCTTTTGTGGGCGGCCACAAAGTACATTATCAAAGAGCCTGCAGTTTAAAATGTGTGACAATGGAATAAGGACACACTGTAAGGCTTGTGATGCACCCCTCATTAAGAATAAAGGCGATAATATTCATATGAGACAAAAGTTGGGATTTTAAGTTTAACAAATGCCAAGTCATTCTAAAAATGGTTGTTTATTCATTATTGCATTGACGGACCAGCGTACAGTCAGCACAATGAATTAAACAGAGCAGTAACTTTAGATGTGCATGCTTGACTGATGAGTGAAAGGGAAACTTGAGAGCAGCCGGTAGACATGCTTTATTTAATAATGAAGGAGAGAAGCTAAGAGGGCACAGACTCACATCAACAGAGACGATGTATGTAACGTATTCTATAGTTCACATTTGAAGACTTTCAAATGAGCATATATAAGCATTTACAATGCGACAATATATACTCTGTATATAACCTTCCTTTGGCATTTGGTGGCAGGCAAAGTAGAAATAAGTGAAGGATTGATATTACTTAAACCAGTTTTCTTGATATTTTGATCACAGTTGCTCTTGCAGTTCTCTTCCTCTTTACCGGCACTTGTGTGCAATAAAGGTATACAAACCAGAAAAGATTATTAAGGCAGAATGAAATGGGATGTAGGCAAATGGGTTTTGGATACTGGATGACATTTACTCATATACAATCCTTTATCATCATGTTAGTTTCTGAAGAAATACCCATTTCTATGAGACAACTGCTTGATCAAAATAAAGAAAAAATCCTAATCACTGAAAGAAAAAATTTCTGTTAGCACCGGAAGGTTTGGATTTGTTCATGGACACGGTTCTGCATTAGTGTGCTGACATTTCCTTCTGTGGTGGTTTTGTCCCCTATTGTCTTGAAGTATAAACTAAACTGTGGACAAAAAAAGTGCCTACTTCAATGTGAGGATGACCTTGAGTGGAAAACTAAAACCCTCAGCCTGTCAGTGCCAACTTCATTTTGTCCCAGATGAAAGAGTTTTTTTCTGAATCTTTCAACCAGCACAGGACAGAGGGAGGATTTCTGGAGTTTTAAACTTGGGTAATAAGAGGAAGCAAGGCTTAGGTTTCATTGTCTCCCTACACACACACACACACACATACATCTCTCTCAACGCATGCAGGGAGAACCGAGGCTGGGACACTTTGGAGGCTGTGACTTGGTGCAGATCAGAGTTTTCTCTGCGTTGAACTTAATGTGAGAGTGCTGACGGCCGGTCAGCTGACAGAGACGACTCTGGGTTTTTTCTCTGAGCCAAATTTTGTGTTGCAGAAATGTGGCTGGTTTGTTCTAGGTCACGCTGCTGAGAGATCTTTATGGGGCAGAGGAAGTTTGATATCGCCTCACCGTCCACGGATTGGAGCCAGCTGCCAAAAAAACCTCTGCTGCCAAGGACAACTCACGAGCAGGATTTTACACGCAGGTCTTAATACTGTTTACTTTCTGCTGATTGTGTTCTGTGCTGAGCAGTTTTTGACAATTGCTTTGAGAATCTGCACAAATACCAAGACAAAATGTTTATACTGACACCTAAGGTTGTTAGCATTTAAAAAATTAAGTCGTTTTTTTTATCACCTTTCTCATAGTGGGTTGGGTTAAACAGAGGAGCTGCTAGAGGTCGGCCATGAGGTCAATACAATCTGAAGCCATTCTTATTGGAACTACATATACCTGTTAAAAAACAATGATAACACGTATGCCCATCATTATATTCATTTTCAAAAATGCCTTGGTCAACCAAGGCATTTAAGATGCATTATACACTGTATGCAAGACTCCAACTTATCTATTCTTTGTTTTATCTTCATATGTATTTTCCCTCATTTAAAAAGACACAGCAGGAGTACATAACCGCAGGTATAATAGACAATAAATAATTATACTATATATTGTTGTGAATAAAGTCTTACAAAAACAGAGAAAGTTGTTTGTTCGTTATTTTAAATTCATTCATTCATTCACTCACTCACTTAGACACACACACACACACACACACACACACACACACACACACACACACACACACACACACACACACACACACACACAGTGGTAAAACGTCTAGTTCTATCAGTTGTCCACAAGGTGGCAGTACATACAAATCAGCTGCAGTGGTGCTGAACGCTGCCCTGTGAGTAAATTAAAGATGCTGTTTTGAAGAGAAGTCTGGCTTTTATCTCTCTGTCTTCTCTACTTTACAAACTCCTTGTCACAATTGCACCATTTTCACAACTGAGGAACATTTTCATCCAGGTCTGTCCAGAGAGGATCTTGGTTTAGACAAAGTTACAGGAAGCTACTTTGTTTGGAGAAAAAAAACCTGTAGGCTGCTCTTCACTTGTTCTCAAAATGTCCGCGTAAATAACCTCATCAGAGTCTAGATATACATTCTCATGTCATCCACCAGTGAAATAAAATCTTTTTCATGAGCTTCAAAGTGTCAGAGAGGACAGAGACTTGGTGTGCTTGTTATGTAATGAATACCAAACTCCTAAAGGAAAGTATAACATAGATTTTTATTTCAGAATGACTCTGTCTTTCATCCCGATCAGTCTTGATGTCCTAGTCATACAGAAATGTTCACCAGCCGTGTTGTTGAGACAGTTGTACAAATAGTACCAATAGTAGTAGTAATAGTGGTAAAGGACTGCAAGAAAAATGTATATGTTTTTATGTTCTCAGTATTGTTATAAATGCACTATTTAGCTTTGTGATTCCTCACAGGGAAAGCAATGCAGTGCAGTTTGCAAGTGCACTAATTGCATTTGCCTCACACCCCAGTGATTCATGTCAATGACCTTGAAGGCTAATGTTGATTCACCCTGGTCTCAAGCTCAGCATACATAATTAATTTGGTGAAATAATAAATGCTGCATATGATCCGTAGCAGGGGTGTGCACAGACATGTTCAGGGGCTGTTGCCTTAACCCTCAAAAGAAAGGGCCACCCCGCCCCCCTTATGAATTCAGGTGTCATGTACATGACAGGTGTAAAATATAAGTCATTTAACTAACCGCAACTCCATGTACAAATTGTTTTACGAGTTCCATAATGTAAGAAAACTATTGACCACGGCATCTATGGCCATTTTTATATAGTAACTCTGTCACACTCCACCATCACCATACCTGTCTGGTGTGTCTCCAGATGCTCAGCATGCTCCCCTTCACCTCTCTGGTCTGGAGCCCCGTGGTTGTACCGTGTGGAAGCTGAATTTTCATCTAGGTGAGGCTGTGCAGTGAGGATTTAGCCCGGCATATAGGCTATATTTAGTTTTGTCTTTAAAACTATGTACTATGTACAGGAGTTGGAGGGGGGATAAGACTCATATGTTCATTTCATGAACATATTTTCTGGCCTTACCATCCCATACTTTTCAATAGCTGTCAGGAGTATTGTACCTAATGTATTGTACTTATTGTAAGTATCATACGCTTACAATAAGCGCTCTCTGAACGGGAACATTTAATTGCCGGCCCTCACAGAGTGCGACGGCAGACAGTTTCCCCTCCTGAACCGTTTAGCTTGGTGGTTTAAATGTTAATGATGAAGTGAAAGTGTGGGCTACAGTCCACCCAGAAAGCCACCTACAATATATGGACAGGTAATGTATTCATTACCATGCTCGGCTCCTGGACTTAAGTGGCCTGACAATCAGACTGAAGTACAATTTATTTTTCACTTAGCGGAAGAATTCTGAGACGTGGGTGGTGATTCAGAAGGTCTGGACTTGAGAGGTTAGATGTTGTGCCGGGCTCTTGTGGCAGCGTGACCTCAGTCTGCAGCCACTTTACAGCCAAAATATGACAAGAACATTTTGTTATGCAGCAGCAGCAGTTGCAGCAGCAGGGGGAGAAAAACAAGACCATATAATCAATTTGCTCATGATGGCCCAGGTTCATGTAACCTGTGGACAACAAAAATGTGCTGTTAGCTGGTCTCCCTTTAACCTTTTGCTCGTGTGTGTGTGTGTGTGTGTGTGTGTGTGTGTGTGTGTGTGTGTGTGCAATATAGGTACTAGATCAAACAATTAAGATTCACATTGAATCCTTATTATTTAAAAACAGTAGATCTCACTATATGACATTATGTGTCACATACCTGAGACAGTTGTGTTTGACTCGCCATCATGAACTTTTCTTGTTATAGTTCTTTTAATAATTGCATGTCTTGCAGCTCGGTGGAAAATAAAAACTAGAGAAAAAAAAGAATTCATTTAAAAACTAAATGTATATATGTATATATATATATATATATATATATATATATATATATATATATATATATATATATATATATATATATAACTGAATGATGAATAAAGACGAGAAGTACCTCATCAGGCTGTAATTGACCCACTGCTCACACACCTGTCGCCGTTCGGAGTTTTACTTTGAAAGGTGGGACAGGGTGTTTTATTGTGAAAGTGTCCCGCTGCAGACAGTGTGGTTGTGATTGTCGACCACAGGCCGGCGAGCGCTGAGAAACGTTGACACGATGTCCGACAGAACGGAGGTGAACCTGAGCGGAGTCAAACAGAGCAAAGGCGTGTGGCTCGTCAAGGTTCGTTATCAGATGAGAACCCTGCTCGTCCACCTCAAATCAAGTCTAATTGTTCGTCGTCTTACTAATGTGAATCGACTAATTGAGTCGACTTGACTAAACTGAGCACTTGCTCATCAGTTCCGTCCTCCATCGCAAAAGAGACAAATGCAATAAAAGTTATTCATCACGAATATAAACTCATGTTTGACCCTTTTTGTTGTGCATGTAATTTAATAATGCATCACTTCTCCTTCACCAGGTTCCAAAGTATTTATCTCAGCAGTGGGACAAGGCCACGGAGAAGGGGGAAGTTGGAAAGATTACCATTGGAAAGTATGTACCCAACTGAAAAGTTCACCCAGAAGACTTTAATACTTTTGACTATCCTCACCTGTCCTTGTGATTATTAGTATGAGAGCTGCAATGATTGTTTCGCTTGTCTCTTTTTGGTTGATCAATCAATTCACAAAAAAAAACAACAACCTGGGCAACTATTTTGGAACATTTGCCAGTTTCAGCGTCTCAAATATGAGAGCTGAATATACTTTGAGTTTTGAACTGTTGCGAATAAGCCCCTTTGAAGATGTTGCCTTGGGCTGTGGGAAATATTAACTATTGTCATCAACTAAAGGTCATTTTTTCACTACTCTCTGACAATACTCTCCCTGTTGTTGGACCAATAAAGGTTTAGCGTATCTCATTTGAAGGAAAAGCGATCGATTAGAAACAGTTGGCAGGATTATCAATAATAAAAAATAATAAACGTTAGTTGCAGCCCAAAATAATATCAGTGAGGCCCACTTTTTTCCCGTTCTGTCTCCTCATACACCTGACAGGAAACAAGGCAAAACAGAGGTGAGACAGCTTCACGTGCCAGCTGCTCACAGCGTGGACATTATAGACCTTCACAAACTTTTGCCTCGGGGCCCATGAGCTTTTAAGCCCTTTCCACTTATTCGGTGAATCAACGAGCACAACAGTGCCTCAGCTGCTTGCTGCTCACGGTTTCTCTTCACCCGTTTAATCTGCCTTTCGTGCTGGTTTTCCTATTTCTTCTCTGTTGTCTCACTGTTGGCTGCTGCACTGACTCAGCTCTCTCTCTCACGCTCTCTCTCTCTCTCTCGGGGATCCGGGAAGTTTCCCCGTATCTTATGCGACCTCATCGGATGAATTCCGAGAGTAGGATTGTAGTCGGCAGTGTTTTGACCCGGCAGTGTTCCTCAGGTGTGTTTCAGCCTGAGCGCGGAGCTGAGTGCCCTGCACAGTGCTGTGGGGGAGAAGGACGGAGCACTGCAGGTCCCGAGGGAGCATCCCTTCACCATGCACACAGTGGGTGGACAGACCATGGCTGTTTTCAGCCAGAGCAGCACAGGTCAGTCCGCAGCCCCCCCCCCCACACACAGATCTGTAACTCTCACTGCAGGATACCGCACCTGCAGATCAATGAATCTGAAAGAGTGGCAGATTGGAAAAAACATTCTTAAATTGCAATTTAAAAAAAAAAGTACATATGCATTGATTGAGATTCATTGATTCAGGATGATGCCAAGAAGAAAATAAACTAAATATATATATTTATTTCTGTTCCACATTGAGTTGATGTGAATCAAATTAAAGCCAGCAAACATTTCCCAATAATGCCTTTACTGTAGCTTTAGATACATTGATTGATTCACCTGGATGAAGATACAAACCCTGAGGCCGCTCTGTTGATTAGTAATCCAGAACCAAAAACTCACAGGGAATTTAATCAGAATAGAGACATATTGTGTCTCAGTCTCATTATAGTTCCTGTAGTTTCTTAGGTTTTACTTGCTTTGGCAGAAAAGCTGGGTTTTTTTAAGGATTCTACATTAATTGCACTTTAAAATTCATGAGAATCCTCGGAGCGGCTTCTGATTCATGGAGGGTTTTTTGCTGCCAGGCCTGTTGTGTCACACTGCATTCTGAGCCAGAGGGATTTGTATCAGATGCAAGGGCTCAAAAATTAACTGCAACTGTATAGTTCACTGTCTTAACAGCATGTGACCTGAGGATTGGTATAGATTAGGGTGCTACTTTTAATGGATTAGATCTAATTTAATCACTTTTTTTAATGGACTAACAGAGGTAAACAATAATAATTATCATGATTTAATAAGGTTTTTGAGGGGGGGGGTGCAATCACATAAAATAAGAAAATCTTATATAAATTATAACGGGAAAGTGAAGTGGGATGGGATAAATAAAAGCTAAAAAATATTCTTGTACCTCAGCAGGAGCCAGATCAAATAATCAAAATCCAGGACTGATCCTGCACCTCTCCGCGGGTACCGGTGCTTGGTAACAATGAATTTAATAAAAAAAAAAAGCACTTCTCAGGGTGTTTGTAATTGGGTGTTGATGGCACCAAAACAAACTCGCACGTCTTGAGCAAATCCCATTTCCAGCCAAATTAGTTCAATGTACAAATTCTGTTTGGCCATATTCTTCTTTTCACGGTGGGAAAGCGTAAACCTAACCGGAGTCGTCTGTAGTTTGGCGTGAAAAGGATTTATTTGTCACTGCAACAAGAGAAACAGGATTTAATCAAAATGAATGAATTAGAAAGCAACATTAAATTTACCTCAAATATGTTCACTTGTTTCAATTTAGATTTAGTGAGTCTCTACCGTGTTCTGTTCTTCTCGACAGTCCTCTGCTTTCTGTTTCACCGTGTTCCTAACCTAAAGCCTGGTTCACGCTTTCAGCAAGTCGCCCACGCCGTTGTGAGCATTTGCACTCGTGCACTGGTGTGTCCGTGTCGCTCTGCAGTGACATCGCCAAACACTCGTGCAAATAAATGTTGAACCACGGTTGATTTTTCACTGGAATTACTGCAGCGCCAGAGACGCCGTGTGCGTACGTTCAAGCTGAATTTGGCCGGATGAGGAGTTTTGTGGTGCTTGTTCAGCCACTGCCGGACTTGAGCGCGACATGCTACCAAGTGGACCAATCGCAGCAGTTGTGGTCTGCCCCACCGCTGTACCTACTAACCCTCCCTCGCACACAAGAAGCGCGGCAGAGCAGAGACAGGTTGACAGCTCCTCACGTCAAGTGCAATAAAAGCTTTCAAACAAGCCTCTTGAATCCCGTTAAAACAACAACAACAAAAAAGATCAGCGTTGTGCGGATAATCTGCCGGAAGCTAAACCATAGACTGCTTATGGGAGTTACTCGTCTTTCCCCGAGTGTAGTCTTGAATTTGAATTCATCTCCGAGTCATTTCTGGCTTTGGTGGTTCAGATCGTGATCATTGTGTAAAATGTTTTTTTGCTCTCTCTGATGAAAGTTCCCCCCCGGCACGTGAACGTCATCCTGTACTTGCACTGCTTCAGCGAGAAGGGAAAGAGGAAATGGACGGACGTCACCGTTTAAGCTTTTTCAGCTGTACGTTTGTACCCGGAGCAAAGGAGCAAATGGTCATGAATCAGCAAAGCGCATTGATTTGAATTATGAGAAAACAGCCAAGAGAAACAGGAAACATTTAAATAATTGTCTTATTAAGCTGCAGAGCAGATGGTAAAACCAGATACAGGCGAACCTCAATTAGATCATTCCGTTGGCAGCAGAGCACTCGGTTGAAGGGAAATCACATCGGAGCACTGCGGTGTTTCGGACAGTGGTGTTTACTTACCACAAACAAAATCCACTCGCACTGATGGCTTAATCTGAAGTGACACTTCTAATGATATTGTGTAAGTGAAAACGGGAACAAATGGTAAAAAGGAAAAAATACTAAAACACACACTTTCTGGATTTTTTTTTCCTTTTATTTTTCAGCCCACAGAATCATTTCATGAATCATTTCTCAGTTCCCCTACAGTCTTTTGTTTTACGCGGCGAACAAAAATATCTGTCATTTTAAATACCCCTTAAACGTTTAAAGCAGGCTTGTATCTCTGAGTAGGAAGAGGGGATGGTAGTGTTGTATATTCACTCACAGCTCTTCAGATGAGTAGGAAGAGCGGAATTTGGGAAAAAAACCCAGATTCTTTAGTTTGGAACGGCATCTGAAATTATATTTCCTTTACTATACCATAAACTTGCACTGTAAAATCCAAATGGAGAGCTGCCACTTCCAAATCTTACACGTATTATTTGTCGTCAATAAAAAAAAACAACCTGTCTCTCACGGCTAAGTTCTTCAAAGCTCCTTCTCTGCGTATTTAAACGCTGCCAGGAGAGCGTGAAGGAACACAAAACGGTTCCGGGCAGGACGGTGAAACGATGAGCGGTGAGTCGTGATGGAGCTCAGTTAAAGCCAAGTGGAGCTGCAGGGCCAGGTGCTGATTCTCTGTAGGCTCAGCACTACATGTGACTTAATTCACATTGTCACAAAATATCGATTTGTAGCTACTTTGAAGGGCAAAGGGGAAAGAGGCACAGTGTTGACGGGTGAAGGAACATGCGAGAGATGTAACCTGCGCTGAAACTGACATTCGATGATGATGATCTCTCATCAGCTGCATCTCCGTCTTTAGTCGGTGAACCGTGCCTCTGAACACCAACGAAGATTGAAATAAAGCTTTTCTCTTCATCAGGGTACATCCGACAGCCACAAGGTCTATTCTATCACCGCCCTCGTGCACTTTAGTTGCACCCACACTGGCGTGTGCATTAATACCTCCTACATGCGATAATGGATTTTTCCCTTTTCAATGTTTTTCTCTTTCTTCTATTATCTGTTGTAATCACCTACAAGCCGCAACACTTTCAAAGTGCTCCGGACTGAACATTTCCTGCAAAAAGTTTCTGTTGAATTATTGAAAACGAATTGTAGACTGTAACAAAACGACCAAAAGTTTTGTATTTCAAGGTCAGAGAGGATCTTCAAAATAATATGATTTTTTTGTGATTGTGAATGTGGAAACGTGGCATTCCGGAGGCGAAGAAAAGAAAAACAACCTCTTGGTTCTTTATCTTAAAGGTGTCTAGAAAGGTGCTAGAAAAATGAGAAGTGGAATAATGTCCTCAGAGATGTGGTGGCGTGTAGGGTCTATTTACCTGACTGATGCTCAGCTCCACCCCCACTCGCCCACAGGAAGGTGTACTGTATGACACCGGTCTCCCACTCGCTTCCCCCACAGTCTCTCACACACGCGCGCACGCATCTTCACATACGCACTGGCAGCGGTTTGATCTGCACTTGCTCTCTCTCACACCTACTCAGATTTTGCTGATTCTTGACACCTCGGACAGAGCAGGTCCACATTTCGCAATATTAGATTTACGTGTGAGAAATGTGGCGTGAAATCTCGCCAGTTTTAGTACATTTCCTTCTCGTATGCTCCTTGTAAAACTTCTGCTTTTTAATGTTAAACGTAGAATATTACTGTAGACATGTAATGTCTGAGGTCAGACACAATTGGCTCTTCAAACATTTTTCACATACAGGGAGTGTTAACCGTCCGGTTCACAAAGATAACTGTTAAATCATGATGACAGAATATAGTGGCGTTGATTCAGTACCACTACAGTACTACATCACTTGTCTCTCACTGAGTACTACTAACATCATTACTGCTTCTACGTCCTTTACAGTACCGCTACATCATAACGTAGGTGCAAAATTCAAAACTTCTAAGCACATTTTATATTTTTTGCACAATAGGAAAATAAGTGTGACTTAAATGTACCAGTTGACGACATTTACACGGACACATTTCAGTGGACATTACAACTTTTGCAATTTTTGGTTTCATCATTGGGCACACTTATAAAAATCCTACTGATGCCTCGTCCAACAACAGGAACGTGTCCTTGTCCAACACTTTCACTTCATGACGGGATAACTCTAAATTTGATTATTGGGTAAAATGTCTCATGGATTCTTTGTTACAATATTCATAACGACAAGTACGTTTTGATTTTGTGTTTCGAAAGTATCACAAAATCATCTATTAACCCCCCCCCCCCAAAAAAAATAACAGTTCACAGAGCACAAAGCCTGAAAATGGGCTGTCAGCTCCGTCTGTCTGTTCTTTGGGAAATATGTGATTCAGCCTGCCAATACAATCCACACAAATCACAGTGTGTATAATCCACTCCTCCGACTCGGAGTAGCGAGAGGTTTCTAATGGTAACGAGGAAGTGATTGATACGTGCGCGAATGCCGTCTGACATGGCTTTTGTACTGTCGGGCTGCTAGCTAAATGTTCCTCCATTATTTCCCCTCTCGTTGTTCTGCTTTGTTCCGGCAAGGACCCAGGTATTGATTAAGAGGTTGCTAGGCAACAGGCTTAGTTGCTGCAGAAGCGTGCAGAGGAGAACAGAAAGCCAGATGTAATGTACGGCGCTGTTACAGTACGACTTTCCTTCAGCTGCCGCTGTAAATCTGTGAGAAAAACCTTGAGATCCTCCAGGGCCTTTGGAACAGAGAAGAACAGGACGTCTGTCTGCATGTCAATTTGTAAACTTCTGTGCATGGAGATGTATTTTATCGTACACGTTCATTTTAAATATGCCTACTACCTATTGAGCTGTAGGGTGTGAATATTCACATTTCTGCTAATAAATTTGTTTTAGCTGCATTGCATTCTGGTCCATTACGCTCACAGTGGATGGAGAAACTCTTACGAGATCCAAATTTTCTGAAAGGACTGACGATGACATTTTAATGTTTACTCTTCATCGTAACTACGTGAGCATCAGTGTAATCATAAATGTATGATAGTGTTTCTGCCTATGGACTTTTCTTTTTGACATTTTTGGATGCCTGGACTAGATGCAATGACCCTGACAAGAATTTTTAGACCAATAAGAAATATGTAAAGAAATAAATTGTCACCCATCAAAGCTGCTGCAGCTCTGCCTGTTTTAAGTTAGTCGGTTTTGCTGCCACACACGTCATACTTAATTCTATTAAGTATGACGTGTGGCTTCACGCCTTAATATGAACATAATTAGTGGGCGGTTATTTGTTTACACTTGTCTGTTTTTTAATTGACTCGTCTAAGTGAGTCCTCTCTTCTTGTCCTATACAATTGGAAAAAACTGTCTGATTCTTTGATTGGAAATCACAGTTACAGCTCCTGTGTATGTAAAGAAGTTGTCTGTGACTCCTAAAATGGATTTTGGGGAGAGACATTTAATCCGTTACCTTAAAAATCATCTTCAATATGCCTCTAATGACAAGTTAAAGTTAGTATAGCCCCTTAAAACTTGCATGTATTTCTCTATATAATATTAAATATTCACGACTGAATAAGTAACAGTCACAGTTAAAGTTTTGAGAAATACATCCTCGGGCGTTATTTAACGATCAAAAACACAACACTTTGGTGAACAATCCACTGAGCTGAGCGCCGCCCATTTTTAAACCAGCTCTTACTTTGGCAGATTGTATTTATGTATTTATGCCTTAACTGCTCATAATAAGAAACTTATTGAAAAGAAAAAAGAAAAAGGGTTTCCAGGGGCCTTTAAAGATGATGAAATAAAGTCACTTCTAGATTCTGGGTCAGTTTTGGCATGAAATCCTTGGTGCAGTGACAAAGTGGGTTGTATTTGCTGAAGCTCTGATTTGCTCCTGCTGCGTAGCAACAGTGGCCAAGGCTTGTGGATGTTGTCGTATGTACACCTGTCCACCATTTCAACTGGCAGAAAAAAAACCTTTTTCTCGGAAATTAATTTGAAATAATGAAAATTGATGGCCCTAACGTATACAGTATATGTATGTATGTATTGTTACGTTATTCAGGGGAGTCCAGAGTCTGATTGGCTGGGCTGAATCGTAATTGTGCAGTAAAGCAGTGATGGGCCGTGATCCCCGGGGTCCGGAAGCAGGCTGGATGAAAAACGCAGCAGAAATCCATTAATGGTTGTGTAGTTTCTGTGAAAGGGAAGAGCCGCTGTTGTCCTTCTGTTGTTAGTGTTTGAGAGGCGTGTGGCGTTGTAGTCTCGTGCATGAAACCGGTGGAACTGTTGGATCCTGGGCCGACGGCTGTAGGTGTTTTTTAATTGGCTGGTTTCAGAAGTGTGGCTCATCAATTGTGGAGGGTTTAAAGAGGAACGTCTCTTGACTGATGCCTCTTGGAAAAGCACGACTTTGCAGCCAGACGACGTGAACAACACGTGCTCTCGGGCACTGCATCCGACTTTCATTCACAAGGATTCAGCAGGGGGGTGCGTTGTGAGCCGTTGGCGTTCATCTGCTTTCGGCCGTTCCGTCTCGCTGCCCTGGAAGTCTTGCACTAATGGCCGTGTGGCTGGGCCGTTTTTTCGCGGCTGATGCCAAGGAGCAGTCTTGGTGTTTTGTTTGGACAGCGTTAGGCCTACACGTGTTCTGCCCATGTTAATCCAACGGGAGGCTTCGGAGTTCCTTCTGTTTGCCGGAGCTCAAGCCCCTCGGGAATACTCGCTGTCAGAGCAGTCAGCTCCCCTCCGTTCGCACCACTCTCTCACAGCACCAGCAGAAATCACACTGGGGAAAAAAAAAAATACCACTCTCAAAATGATATGTACCATAGATATTGTTTGAAATGAATCTCTAGCCACCCCGGCTGTTTGTTTTGCTGCAGTTATTTATTCATGGAAATCAATTTGAGCTCTGTGCTCTTTTCTCACAACCCCTTTGCTTTCACCACTTGTTGCATGGAATTACTGAAATGTAGAGATTTGTTGCAGGTTCCTTCCCATTCCAAGAGGGCAGGAGGATGGCTGGTTTGCCTGTTCTCTCGGGTGAACCAAACAGTTTCTCTCAAAAATAATGTTTCCCCCGCAGTCGCGGTGGAGTTCGGGCGTGAATCACTGTGCTATTCTTCTCACAAATGCTTGTTTATCACTGCCCAAGGTGAAAGTAGGGGAGAGCGAGCCAGCAATTCTCTGGCTGGGGAAATGCCACCTGCTTTTTCTCATTCCTCTGTTTTGCCTCTTGAAATAACGGTTGGTGTTGTTGCTCGCTGTGCTCGCACACGAGAGACACACGTGACACCCAGAACGGAGACAGGGGGCCAAACGTGACGCTACCGTCGCCGGTTGACACAATCTCAGCAGGTCGCTGAAAAATGGAGGTTATATAGCACATGGGGAAGTGACCTTTTTAAGTCATGTTTCAAATTTAGTTGCCAACGGATTGTTTTCATTTGTTATGTTTCCATTATGACCCTCGCCGCCGTCCGCAATTATCCTTACAATTAAGCCCTCTTGTTATAGTGTATTTCAATCGACTCAAGGCTACTACACAGACGGCTACAGAGGAGAGATTTTCTAAAAAGCCCGAGCTGCCTTTCAAACGAGGAATCCAAACTACTCTAACGGCCCATTTCTGTTTTTTAACATCCAGAATATCAGCGAACCTGCCCCATTGGGTTTTTAGAGGTAGAATAGGGTCGGCTATTGCCTTTCATGCGCACTTTACACATGAATAAAAAAGTATCACATTATCGTTGGACCAGCGCGTGAGCTGGCAGGAAACTAAGGCAGATATTGGCTCTTTATTAAAATGATAATAGCCTGTCGGACACGTCCACATCTGATTTGGCGCTGGTTCACAGGGCACACGGTCCACTATGTGTGTGTATTATTTTAGTGAGAAAGGGAAAATAGTTTTTTATGCTGTGTGGGAGGCTTTTTCTCAACAGTAACAACATTTTGCCTCACTCGGCCTTGGAGCTGCTCACCCACAATCAGTCTGACGTTCTTCTGTCCGGGGTTTCAGTGTTGCTTTGTCCAAAATCAGGCCTGATCAGATTTTGATTCAGCTCCAGAAGACTCCCAATCGGACCAGTGAAGAAAAATAGGAAAGCTGTATGCTCAATGCTACGTGACAGCCTCCGGTAAACCGTAGTTCAGGTCTAACAGACGGGTGGGCGACATGGTTGAGGAGGGAATGTGCAGCACTTTCTCACAAATGTCACTGTACAAGGATCAGCCACGACATTTCACAACCAGCTTCCGGTTTCAATGTTGAGGCTGATCGTTAGCGAGTGCCCAGTACTTTCTAAATCTCTCTTACCTGTCATGTGGCAAATGTTTGGTCCGGAAAAAACATTTGCCCATTTCACGCAGGTCGTTTTAACTGGTGTTAAAAATGGCAACAAATGGTCGGACGGACCAAACAACTACACGAGATTGCTTGAAAAAGGAGGGTCGAGGTCCGTTTCCAATCAGACTCTGTAGCTTATATATTTTCTCAACCCCATAAATTGAGGCCATGTCTTTGCAGATGAGTTGAAACAGCAGCCGTCTTCTGCTTCCTTTTCTTTGAGATTCTGTACCATATGGTGTCATCCAAGTGGTACAAACCATCAAATTGCCCCAATAGATGTTTATCTGTCGTCACATGATGCATATCATCATATCACACAGCCTTAATGAATTCACATCCATGTTGGGTCAAAGTGTCTTGATTACCGCGCAGGGTGGAGGTCGGGCCAGGTCATTTCTTCTTCTGTCTTTTTCTGTCTCTGCTCTGCTGGGAATCTCATTTTCTGAATCCGTGTTCGTTTAGTCCGCTCTTTACTGCCTGTGTTGTCTTCATTTGTTTCAATGATCAATAATTAATCCTTGAAGTCATTATAAAGCAGGAAAGCCAGAAATGAGACAAATTGACTATTAACTATTGTCAGCTTCAATGAAAAAGACATTTTTTTTATTACATGAAAACAATTCTCTCTACTCACTTTTTCGTCCTGGCCCCCTGCCTCTCTGCGTGAGCGTCTGTTTTTCATCTCTCGCCCTTTTTCAAAAAGTGTCTGAATAATGCTTGCTGCTCCCTCTTTTGTCTGGGCTGTGAGTGGAAGTGAAAGGGACCTCACCTCCCCTCCTCCTCCTCCTCTTCATCACGCCTCTCTTTGGGGAGTTGAAAGATTAAAAAGAAATTTTCGAGGTATGTTAGTCATTTTCTGGCCGAGCGGCGCCACACCACACTGAGGCATCACGGCGAGAAGGGGGATGGGGGATGGGGGGGGGGGGGGGGGGCAGCTTGTGAGTGAGTGATGTAGGAGTTGAGTTTGCCTGGCAACAGGTGAGAAGAGATCAGAACAGTTACCAGAGATGAGGCTGTCACCAGCTCGCTCCTCTGTACTTCACCTGCTCTCACTTTGGCTCACTTGGACTTTATAAGTAAACCAGTCGCCCTCATGAAAAAAATGCATGGGGCTGATCTGCAATTAAAAAGGCCTAAGGCCTGACGTTGTTGCCAGTCAAGCGTCACGTCTGAACAGCGCCGGTTTCTAGCCTCACTTTTAGTTTGTCGCGCGCCGTGTTACATGTGTGTGTTTTTGTTTGTATGTGAGGAGTGGGCTGTGGATGAAGTTCGCCTGATGTCACAGGTTGATGTGAGCCTGTGAGTCATGATTGGGGGTGGGTGGTGGCGGTTTGATGACTTTGCCTGCTGGAGCAGATGGTTTCAGTCGCCACGGAGGGGTGAGGCGAGCGCTGCCGTTCATTCGGAGGTGGCGGTCTGTCGCTCATCTGAAAAGTGAACTGTGCAAATCCAAGAGGCAGCGAGGGGCAAATGAAATTGAGTCTTTTTCACCATGGCAGGAATAAACTCTGATGGAGAAAAGATGTGTTTGGAATTAATACATTTAAACCTCCCCCCTCCCACCAGTTTCCATAAATGGATGTTGACGCATCCTTGCTTCTCATTGTTTGGACGTAAACCAGCCGAGGCCTGGTTAGCATTTGCTTTGGCATAGGCAGAGCCATCTACTGCCAAAGCAGCTTTTTCATCCTTAATCGCAGCCATTGCACCCTAGTGTGGCATTCTTTGGGTCCTAATATAATCCATCTACCGATTAATGACAGGTGTAGGTCAAATTCATGATTTAGTTTCCTTTGCTCCAGTGATCTTAAAAGACCTCCACTTAAATTAGCTCTGATATACTTTTCTCCTCCTCCACATATTAATGGATTTAATTTGATATTGATTTAATTGTTGCTTATTTATTTATTTATTTAATAATTAATTGATTTTACACATGAAGTTTAAGTTTACCTGTCATGTAGAGTTTTGCTTTTCTAATGCAAAAACTCCTATTCTGCCACATTGGATTGGCCTGTGGTCTGTCTGGATGAAAGCACCAAAAGACATATATTTACATTTTTTATAGTCAAGTGTTTGCTGTTGGCCTGATCGCTGCTGGTTATGGCTTTATCACCTGGATTGATTAAGACATGTAAATGTTAATTATATTTATATTTTTACATTGAAATTTTCATATTTCACGGTATTTATTTCACTGGAGTTGTAACTTCATCTGGCCTGTGTGAGTCACCAACACATTTTCGTTGTATACCGACAATGACACAGTGTCTTCTATCTTATGTCAATGCTTTTTAATCCAGACAAGCTCCTCTGTACAATCCATCAGCCAATGTGGCGTCTATGTATATATCTATCTATCTATCTTTACTCATGAGAGTCAAAGAAAATTAGGATATCATTGCCTCTGTCAGTTTTGATCCCTCTTTTTTCTTTGTGGAAGTTCATTGATGAAATACTTGAGTACCCTTGTAATTAGGATATCGCGTACTTATATATTCAATATAGTGTGGTATTTTAATTTTAGATTTCATTATTATTTCATTTATTAATTTATCACTTAATTTTATTACTCATATTGTTATCAACACTAAATGCAATTTTTTCAAATCATTTAGTCACATACAGTCTAGACTATCCTTTTAACTTGATGAAATCAAAGCAGACAACTGAGTTCCCTTTTCCCACTAATTCAACTCCAATTAAGAGGGAGGATGATGAAATTGGAAATATTGAGTGTAGTGCAGAGAGAGAGGGAATAAAACTAGGTCTTTCTTGAATAAGAAAAGGCAAAGTTTATCTCAGACTGGCCTACTTTAAAGACATCAAATGTTTTTCTGGATCTGGGAGGGTTTGGAGCATGTTTTAATTCAAGTGTTTTTGTGATATTGTGTGACAGGATTGGGAACAACAGAAGTCACAGGACTGGTCCTGATGAGAATGAAAATGTCACCGTCTGGTCGGGCTCCGAACTGGGCCGTTCGTTTAGCCAGTCATTCTAGCGCATCTGAAAATATAACCCAGTCTCCAGGGGCAAAGCCACTTGAGTCAACATTTGTCAAAAGTAGGTGTCGGGCAGCAAAAAAACGCAGGAGCGTTACATTACACCTTTTACTCACCTACTTAGTCGCATTCAACTCATGAAGCAAAGTGTAAAATCAGATATTTATGAAAGGGAAATGTTCTCCCACATTACTGGAGCAGGAGGTTGTGGAAACTCGACTCGGTGGTTAACAGTTCCACACTGTGTAGGCTGAGTTCACGTTGGCCAGGGTTGGATATTTATCTGTTTACCTTTTAAATAATACAATGTATGGCATTAAAGACAGTTTAATGCCACCGTATTACAATACATTAGACTGTACACAGACGGATACAGTTCAAAGCACTTTGAACCGAATGGTTTCAGTATCACATTTATTTGTAAAATATATTCACATTGAAAAGTAGTAGACATTGTCGAGAGGCTCACAGCACTGACAAACACACCGTTCATTTTAGTGCACATGCATCATGCTAGATTCAAAGCCCTTACAATAATCACAGGTCTCTTTGCACTGGAACTCATCTCGGCGACGTGTTGTGAGAGAGAAACGGTTCATGTTGCCTCAGTGGGATTTTGGATGTGAGGTTTTCCTTTCGTCCATCCAGAACAGCCACAGCCCTTCGGGCTCCTTTAGGCTAATAAACTAAACACAAGTTATTAAACCAAGTAAACACAGCTCACACAGTGTATAGCAACACACTCACACACACTTACACACACACTTACACACACAGGCGCGCACAGACTGTTGTAAGAGCTGAATGGCACTACAGTGCACATCACGGCTGGGTTGTGAAGGCCCTTGCGGCTGATGACAAAGCAGCAGAAGCAGTTATTGTGCAGAGACAAGTCCACCGATAAAGCTGTTGATGTTTGATCCCTTCGTCTTCTCCGTGGAAGGCTAAATTACAGCGTGGTACTTATGCCTGTGATATTTCGCCACATCCAATTTCCATATCATGAATGCTAGGCTGATCTGAGTTACTCTAGATTCTATCAATTATGGCTTACAAAGCAGTGCAAAGGTTGATGCCAATATGTCAAATCCTGTGTAAGTAAGTCAACAATGTCCTGTGAGACAGTCCAGTCCTCCTGTTCTCCTTCACTCCCCCCCCCCCACCCACCCCACCCCCCCAGGACACATTATATGTTGCACGAACTTCTAGCCAAAACCTTACGTTAGCAGGGCGGATATGGAATCAGGCACTACCCTTTGATTTTTTTCTCTGCCTCCCCTTCTCCACCTCCTCGCTCCGTTTGCCCCCGTCCTACTTGACGAAGTGCAGGGCCTCAGCCGCCACCACCGATCCTTTGCTGCTGTCGAGGCTGGTGACCAGCTTGAAGCCCGATCTCAGTGCCAGCATCACCGTCTCCAGTTTCAGACAGTCAAGCGTGCACAGGAATGTGCTGTCCTCCTTCAGGACGAGGCGCGAGCCGGGCTCCGACTTGATGAAGTACCGGAACTGGATCACGTTGGACGACACCACGAATTCTTCTGGAAAGCCGTCCAGGCGGCTCTTGGAGATCTGCACCAGCCGCGCTTGGACCTTGTCGATGAAGGTGGGGTCACTGCAGTACACCTTGAGGCCCTGCGACCTCTCGTGGCTGTCCGTCACCTCCAAGAAGGCGGGTTCCCGCTGGGCCGCCCTCTGACTCTCCCAGTCGACCACGGCCTCCACCAGCTCGCTCAGGTGGTAAAAGTTGGCCTCCCGTCGCAGGAGCCCCGCCTCCCGGAAGTCGTCAGGTAGCTGGAGCTCTCCAGTTCGCAGGTAGTTGAGCACATGGCGAAAAACCGGACCGTCTCTATCGATGAACGGGTTGCCCATGGAGTCGGTGTGCTGAACCGCCTTCTTGCCATTGGCCAACTCTTCCAGAAAGGACCCCTGGTGCTTGGAAAGGGTGGTCCGGTGGGCGGTGTATAGGAACCCCCCTACATTGATGGTGATGGTGCCGGAGGAGGGTTTCTTGAAGCTCTTGCTGGGCTGCAGCAGGTCCGGGTTGATGTGCCTCAGTTCACTCTCCATCCTTCCGAGATTCCATTCCATTCTCGAGTCACCGGTCTCCAGCCTCGAACCAGCCTCCTCAGAGCTGGGGTCTCTGCATGTGTGTGTGTGGCGCGAATGGAGCCTGTTTCTTCACTCGCTCTCGGATCTGGCAGCGAGAGCCTGTGGTCCTGCCGAGAAAAATCTGAAAAAGGTGTTGTCAGTTGTCGTGCAGCGAGAGGGAACGTGTTCGAGAGTGTGTGAAGGTGGACGGCCGAGTCCTGTCTGGCAGGAGAGCTCCAGTGAACTGAAGACGGAGGCGCTCAGTGCAGCTCGGTGTCCCTCCTCTCTCTCTCTCTCTCTCTCTCGCTCTCGCTCTCCCCCTTTAGGAGTGGGTGGGCAGACGGCGTCACATGCAGGGAGGAGAGGGAGGGAATATGTGAGCAAACAACAGAAGAGCACAGACTCCAGGAGCTTTTTCCTTTTTGCTCTCTTTCCCTAATTAACTCTGATAAAAAAAAGGTTCTTGCAATTAGCGCGCGTGCAAGCACACGCACACCCTCACACCCTCCTGTCACCAGATGGAGGGGGGGGGGGTTGCTTCCATAATTCTCATGCTGTGAAACTGTCTCAGCTTGCGTGAGTCTGAATATGAAACTCCTTTTGCAGCCAAATCCATCTGTTTACCACACAGCACTTCATGTGAGCTGGAATCTGTTTGCAAAGGGATCCAGTTTACCTCCGTGGGGTTTACTGGCGCGCTCTTACCGCCTCCTCTCTGGTTCTGACAGGCACAAGTAGGCTCTTACGTTAATGAAAGCAACAGGAAATGCCTTTATGTAGATATCCCCTTATTTTTCTTCTTCTGCAGGGAAACATGCCGTCCTCTGTCTCGGCGAACGCTGCCTGTGGATTCATTGTGTGCGTGTTTGCGTGTTTGCGCTCGTGGCTTTGGGGTCCTGCGGAGCAGATGGACCAATTACATTGAATGGCGTTGTGGTCATAGATGCCTGGTTTTGAACTGGCCAGTCATTTGGACCGCTGACCCCCTTAGGGAACTGCAGTCGTTTGGTACGGCCGCATATATAAATGTTATGTAAATGTGCGTGGCATGTACACGAGATGTTTTCAGACGGGATCTCGAGAAAATGTCTAGAAAATTGGGTCCGGATATTTCAGCATCAGGAACATTTCCAGAACTTTCTGCGGCGTCTGTGTAGAGCAGCAGGAGGCAGAAGATGCCGATAACGCCGCTGCGGAGAGCAGTGTTTATCTTTTTTCATGGTCATCAACACGCCCACTCGCTGGCTGGGAAGTTTCCTGATTTTCCTGAAGTTTTCCTGATTTTCCTACTGTATTTCCACATTTTCCAAATTTTCCGAAAATGTCCAGAGCAAAATCTTGGGACGTCTGCGTTCTCAAAAAAATGGCCCCCCCGGAAAATTTCTGGATTATCGGTGCATGTCTGAACACGGCAATAAAGACAGAGCAAGGTCGTTCAGTGTGTACTGAATATATATGGTCTGGCTGCTTCAGCTGCCACATGGGGAGTTAATGATTGAAAAAAAATCTATAATCGATTCATAAGAAAAGAAGAAAAAAAAAGAGCCCTCTCTGCCCATGAATGCTCTTCTCGTTTCTCAAAGACTCTCCATCACAAGTACATAAACTGTCGAGCTAATGGGCTCCACACTCAATTGATGTTTAGCCCCAATTCGGTCCCCAACCACAATTCTGCGGCAGAAATGTGTCAGTGCAGACGGTTTGTAACCTGCTTGAGACAGTCGGAGAAATTGGTGTGTAAGCAGTAATGATGGTAGCAGCAGTAGTAAAGATATACAGCAGATTAGACAATGAATGAGTGTGAAAAAGTTTGGAGTTTTCATAACCAGACCTATAAGATTGTTGACGTGTGGATAAGGGGTAAAAAAAAATATATCAGAACTTTCAGAATCACCAGACGTTGGAGAGTTTAACAACAAAATAAAAAAAACACAACCCTTGTTCAGCCCCTCGTCGGACCTGAAAACCGTTGCTTGGCGTCGTGACGGTGAGTCAACCGCCCTGCTGTACGGCTGCCAGACGATGAATGGAGGCTTTTTAAAAAAACATTGCTGCAAGCTACTGCGCTCAATCGAACCGTTGTACTACAGGCTGGTCGCCACTCTTTCTACTATATCGCTCAAGCCACCGAAGCACACGTGTTATCATCATTAATACCAAGGGCCACGTCCCACTTAGCAAACAGAGAAGAACAGATTCACGATCTCGCGTTTGAGCACTTTGCATCGGCAACAGAAATTGGACAGATGCCTTTTGAGTAGGGGCAAAAAGAGGAATGTTAACCCTTTAGTCTTTAGTCTGAGTCCATTGAAACATTTTTTTCGTGAAATTAAAATTGTGTTGTGAAAGTCATCCCGTCTCTTTTCCCCTCAATAATATATAATAGAAATAAATTCATGTGATTTTGTGGACTGCTTATTCTTCTCAAGACAAGCTGTGTCACATATGTGAAACAGGTTATCAACCAGTTGCACATCAGATCGATTGCTGGAAGTGGAGGATCATTGCATAAGGAATGATCAAAGATTCATTTGAACTGAAAGGCAGAATATAAACACGGTGACTGCAGTGATGATCGATGTGGCTTACTGACAGAAACCCTGCTTTTTTTTTTTTTTTTCCTGTTCGTGTGTTTATCTGGGAGAAGATCTCTGAGTGACGTCTCTCTCTCTCTCTCTCTCTCTCTCTCTCTCTCTCTCTCTCTCTCTCTCTCTCTCTCCCTCTCTCTCGTTCTCTCGCTGCCTCTGCGGCGATTTTCTAATTCTAAGTGATTAGCGGTATCATCATCAACAACACTCAATTGGAATTGCAAACGAGGCCAAGATGCAGCAGAGAGGACTGTGGGAGGTTTGACCTGCTTTCTGCCTCCTGCTCGCTCAAACTGTTCACCGTTGACGACGGTCGCCGTGACTTCAAAGTCAGTGAGAACCCGCTGTCTCGTTTCACGTTACAACCGAGGATGTTTGTGTCAATTTTCGCCCCCAAACGCCGCGAGCGAGGACTCTCCTCAGCTCTTTGAGGCGGTGAATTATTCATCGAGCTGCTCTCCGAGCTTGTGGTGTATCACGGAGCCACTGACTGCTGTGAAGCTGGCATGGCAACCACTTAAAATAGGGTCTTGTATGAGCTCAGAGCTGTCAATCTTTGTGCTCAATTATATTATCTGTAGAGATTCTCTCTTTCTCTCTGTGCGTGCGTGTGTGTGTGTGTGTTTGAGGGTTAAGACTTGGTTTTAGGGTTAGGGTTAGAATTGGGTTTACATTAGGGTGTGGCGTTTAGTTGTGATGGATGGATGGGCCAGGGAATGCATTATACCAATGAGTGTCATCACGTGTGTGTGTTCGTGTGTCAGATACAACAGTTACAGTAGCAGAACTCCTGAAATGGAGATTAGTCAAATCATAGATAGAAGTGAAATAAATTCTGGGTGTTGAAATATCAACCTGTCTTTAAGTTGAGCAGTTTGATCACAATCATTATTCACCTGAACAATAGTTTAGCTTTCACCTATTTTTGAGAAAATTGGTATTATCTCCAGCTTCAATTTGACAGGAGGGAAAAACACACTAAAAAGTATTAGCAACAAAAACAATTCAAATTGAACTTAATTTTTGATATTTCTTTTCTTTTTCTGTAGGATTCTTACTCCCTTTTTAATTTTTTTTATAATTTAATTTAGTTTTTGGGATGCTATGAGCCGTTTGTCATTTCACACGCAACCAAAATGTCAAAGATATGACAATACATTTCAAGAGACCAATTTGCACAGACTATAATTTGGACAATAAGATTACACTTTGAAGAGTGGGCTAGGACACTCGGAGGCTCTGTTGTTATGAGTGTTACAGAACACGCTGTGTTGTTGCTCAGCCACAACAAAGAGGAAATAACTTTTCAAAACATTTTCCGTAGTCTCCAGATACACCGGGGACGGAGAACCACTTTCCTATCAAGGGCCATACGACATCACTGAACACGTATCACACCAACCGCTCTGAGGGCGTCCGATGTCAGTTGATGACGGTATTCACCTTTGGTAAAGACAGTCATTCTCCCTCGTGTCACACTCATCACTGATCCCACGCACAAAAATGACTGGTGTATTTTGGATTTCCGAGTTGTCTCGTGGGCTTGCGTGCGGCCTGGAGGTTCCTCACCCTCGAAACGTATTCCACCTCTTCAAACGCACGATGCACCATTTTGAAAGAAACCTCGCAGATGGTCAGAGTGCGAAAAAATGGACCTCGGGCAAGTTCTCACCACGTTATATTGAAGCCTATCCGTTGCATATGGATGGCGCTTATCAAAAAAAATAAATCAAAATGAGTGGGCTGGATTACAGTTGTAGATGTCGGGAAACCCACTTCAGCGTTAATGATTGGAATCATTAGAATTCCTTAATGAAGCAGCCTCTGGGCTTGGTCGTGATGAGCTCTAATGGAAATTTATATTTGGAGATCCAATCGGCGACTCAACCCTCCTCCCCTATTGCCTCCTTTTGACTTCATGTATATCGTTTATGTATATGAAGGAGAAAGAAAAGGAAATCTCCCTCCTTTTGTCTACTCTGTATGCACAAAGACATAAATCCACTTTTGTGTGCACATACGTTTTTGTTTTATCAAACTGGCCCTTTGCGCCCAGACGATGATTCTGTTTCCTCACAGTCAGTATGTAGGTGGATGCGGGCGCTCGCTGTTTGCATATCAATACGTCCGTCTGCTCCCCGAGTCCTTAGGAGCCGTTATTTAAAAAGAACGGCGAAGGGACTTGGCACAGCTCCGCTAGTTGCGTGGCATCGTCGGGGCTCGCCGACGAGAGCAGCTGTCATTATGTGCGCCGGCCGAGGCTATTTATAGCGCCCGTATCATTAGCTCATCACAGGTACCTGCGGACCATCATTAGCAGTGACATCAAAAAAAGGTAATGATGGAGTTCATACTGCTCTTGACGGGCTTTAAAAATGAAAGGTGCATATTTAAAAGGTTCAAATAAAATGAAATCTTAATTTTAAATATGTAGAAGGGTAAAATAATAAATCACACCAATAGGAATTTAATCCGAGCTGGTTTATGTGTGTACCCCATGTGAGAAAACTGAAGTCCCGTCAAACGTGGCACCGTGACCGAGAGTTCATCGGGCTCTAGTCGGATGTCGGTCGAGTTCAGAGGGATGAGAGTGTTGTTTTAGAGAGGCGAGGAAATCATCCAATTGTCTTATCGGAGAGAGCCTGAGGCACAGACACTGAAGAAGTTCATGCAATGAGTCATAAATTAAGTAAACCTTGTAAAGGGGAGAAAAAAGGAATGACAGTTAGGCAGCCATTGTTTTACAGTACTGCTGATAAGGGGCTGGAGTGTGCTTGTATTTACTGCTGTGACTCCAGTATACTGTACTGTATGTAGGCTCTGTGTGTGTGTGCCTGTGTGTGTTTGCAGCTGGAACGCACCGGTGAGGAGGGAGTTTTATCCAGAGACAGAGATGGAGGACGGAGGCCTGGTGGGCGGCAAGCGGTTTTCTTGTGTTTAACATTAGGAAGGTCAGAGCTTTGAGGAAAGGGCCTTGAAGCAGATGGAGGTAAGAGATGAGCGTGAGGGGGCGTACGAGTGACCCGTCTCTCTCTCTCTCTTCCTCTGCCGTCTTCACTTTTTCCTTTCTCTCTTTTGCTCTTAAAGAATTAGCTTCATGTGGCGCTTATGTCATATCTTACATTTCATCCTATGTTTTCATGATTCCACTTGTTGATGAGTGTAGATTTAGAGAGAGATAAAGATGAGGGTACCTTGTGCACCTCATTTCAAGGGGATCAAGATGGGAATAGTGTTTTCCCTGTAATAAGATTATTCTGGTGATGAAAAATATTCCAGTATTCAGCTTCACAAATTCATAATCATCGGTCTCACTGGAATGTTTTCCGTTTGATTTGGTGGCAGATCTGATTTGTAAAAAGTCTGTAAATGTCTTATGAGATTTGTACTTGTGGAGACAAATCTGCAAACGCATGTATCGATCTGTGAATACGTGGACAAATCTGTGGTCAATTGGTGTTTATGACTCGGTACACATTTGCAGATTCTTTAACACATTTACAAAAGTCTGAGATGGAGTCACACACACATGGCACGGCACTGCATTATCCAATCAGATACACGCAAGCTCACACTGCTGGTTGAAGACTGACATATGTATGAGTTGAGGCTGCAGACTAAAAGATTTCAAATTTCAAAAAATATGTATCTGGGGGTGTGGAGTTAGAAAGACGTGAGCTTACCAGACCTGCTTGCTTGGGTTTCTCAGTGATATTGCATGGTCTCGGCCTTGCAATGTAAACTGCTTTGAGGCTAAATGTATGTTGCGATGTAGCGCAATACAAATAAAACTGAACTGAATTGAATATCCACTCGCGGCTCAAGGCTAAATAAGCTGCTGCACATCGCACAGAAACCTGCGAACCGTCAGCTTTGGAGTTGTAGAAGAACGTGTGGAATAAAGAAAGATGAAATGGAGACTTTTCTTCATCGGATCGATGAGTAACAGAAGTCGTTTTGCGGCCTCGGTGGCTGGAGCGGCGCGCGAATTAGGATATTGAATATCTGCCGTTAAGGGTGTGGACCACAGCATCGATCCGGCACTTAAGAGTTTCATTGTGAAGCCAACATGTGGGAGATGATCTCATGTGTTCCTCCCACACACAGAAGCCTTGAGCTACACTGGCGGTGGTCAGTGCCCAACCCATCCTCTCTCGCTCTCCGTGTGCCTGTCCATGATTAGAAAGTCACTTCTCTCCTACACACAGTGTCCCTCTGGATCCTGGAGCGAGGAGGAATCACGAAGACTTGATTGGAAGGAGGGAGAGCAGCTTCCATTCTGTTTGTGGCCTTGACCCTGTATCGGCCGTACAGTAGCTGCTGCACAACGGGGGGGTGTAGGATGTTCTGTGCATGTGTGCGCACATGTTTCTCGCGTGTGGGTGTGTTTTTTCAGACATGTTGCTGGCAAGTGCTGCCACACTCTTCAGCCAATAATTGCATGTAATTGCATCCATTTGTGGGGAAAAAAGGCAGACGATGGAGCATTAGTGAGATCCTTGACACGAGCGCTGCACAGAGATCGTTGACTCGAGATCGCAGCTGACCCTCGCCGGCGCTCGATGGAATTTTTCCTCTTTCTTTATTTTTTGCATGACGCATGATGTCAGGTGGCGTGTGACGGTTACTATGGTGATCGTGGCTGGCACCCTCGCTTTTGTCCAACTTTGGATTGACGCTGAATAGGCCAAGGCTGTAAATATTCTCCCGTCTTTCTTACCGTGAGCACAAGAAGAGGAAAAGCCAACAATGAATCGATCCGACTGACACACGGCCACATATCTTCTTTTTTCCTCTTTGTGCCACATTGTTGTCAGAAACCTGTTCGGAACACAACAAATGAGACGCACCGTCGCTCTGGGCGACACGTTTCTTCCTTACAATAAACATGGGTGTTGGAGTTTTTTTGTGTCAGTAGAGCTCACACCTAATTTCTGCTGTAAATAGTCACCAGTGCACCGACCGAGGAATCATCTGCTGAGGAAAATAGTCTAGTTAATGAAATAGTTTGATTCATGTTTGCTAAAAACTAGTGTTAGAGAATTCTGTCTTTTATAATAACTAATCAATAAATGTGACATTAATGAAAGTAAACAATATCAGCCTTTATGCTGCTGCATAAAGGCTGATTATTTTTATATTACTGCAAACTTTATACTGCTGCAAATTTTCTTTGTGAAAGATGGTTCGAGGAGCCACTAACCCAAAAACAATTTAGCAATACCAAAAAAATGTATGAACACTAGAACAGTAACATCTCGTCATGTAGTAGGCAATGAATTTGCATAATTTATAGCACAATAACAAAACAAAAAAAAGAAGTGCTGCAGCTGGTCGGGGAGTTATTCTCCCAAATCAACAAAACACTTGAAGAACTGGGTCAACACACGGTGGGTTAACCACAAAACAACAATAACCATGTTCCGTCTATTCAGGATCCATTGATAATTTCCGTTTTTTAAACAAACATCTAGTCTTTCTAAATTATTTCTCCACCATTTAATCATTTCACAAATCGTTAAATTGCGACTTTAAACCTCGATTGAGGAGTGGGTGAATAATTGATGTTTACAAAATGGCATCGCTGCCAGATGAAAAGTCTCTGGTGACTTGAGTGTGAACAGCGAAGCGCGTGGGATTCGCAGTAGCTGTGCCGTGATTGGCCTGGAAAATCAGTTAGTGCTGACGCTTTAATTTCAGAGACAAATACATCATTTTTTACAGTTGGTAATCTCATGTGGGAGGACGTCAGTGAAATGGTAACGTGCACAATCATCATTATTATCTGCACAATACATAAGACGCCACAGAGCATTTTAAGCATTTCAGGTCGCTGCAGGTGACGAGAACGAGAGAGAGAGAGAGAGAGAGAGAGAGAGAGAGAGAGAGAGAGAGAGAGAGAGAGAGAGAGAGAGAGAGAGAGAGAGAGAGAGAGAGAGAGAGAGAGAGAGAGAGAGAGAGAGAGAGAGAGAGAGAGAGAGAGAGAGAGAGAGAGAGAGAGAGAGAGAGAGAGAGAGAGAGAGAGAGAGAGAGAGAGAGAGAGACTTCTCTTTGCATCTCCACCCGGTGTGTTTTTAAGTGGACCGAGACAATGGGAATAAGGATGCAAGTGAGGAAAGCGTGGACACGAGGGAGGAAACTGGCCTGTGTTTCCTTCGAGGATCTACCAACTCTTAGTTTACAGCACTTCACACCTCGGGGATCCCACTGCTCTGCAGGGGCACGTTAAAATACAAATGGTACAAAGAAAAGCATTTATCCGTTTTAAGGTCTCAGCCTCCTCCACAGATCTCTGTAGATGAACTCTCTCTCTCTTTGTTCTTTTCTCTCTTTCCGCAGGTTTTGTTCACTGTTGGGTCT
Organism: Scophthalmus maximus; assembly: GCF_022379125.1. Lineage (NCBI taxonomy): Eukaryota > Metazoa > Chordata > Actinopteri > Pleuronectiformes > Scophthalmidae > Scophthalmus > Scophthalmus maximus. Next base: position 14,605,591 of record NC_061528.1, on the reverse strand, counting down.
GAAACGCTGCCGCTTCTCTCAACTTTAAGATTAAAAAAAAAAAGCGATGCCAAATCACACAACAATGCACAATACACGGAGCCGCTGCCAATACAACGCCGACGCGTTCAAAAAAGCGAATAAACAATGAAAGGGGCTCGCGACAATGACTGGAGAGGACCAGGAGAGTCATCAGACGGTTGAGGGGGGGGGGGGGGAAGGGTCGTGGGTTGGACGGTTGAATAATTGGCCCAGTGCACCGTTTGTGAAAGAACAGCTTGTAAAATGAACGCGAAAAATGAAAAGGGCGTGTTCAAGGTGAATCGCTAACAGCTGAAAATGTCAAGCTGCGAGAGGTGACTGCATGATGAGAGGCTGACTGAAACCATAACTGGTTCAGGGCTGAAACCTACAGGCTGTTCATGTATTAATGTCCATGAGTGCGTCATTTATAGATGAAGAAAAATAGCTTTTTTATTCATATTTCCTGTAGAAAGACCACTGAGATACAGGTGCAGCTGCAGATGCTCAATGCTTTTGAGGCTGCTTCCACCAGCTGTGCACACCTGGATTCTTAGTCAGGGTCTGTCTGCTTGACGGCTGCTGTTGTAATGACCGAGGGACTTGTGGCGTTGGACTGATGAAAGGTCAAACTCGATGTCACGTGGCTCGTGCTCAGGTTGGCTATATGTGTGGCTTTCTACTCAGTGAGTAGAGGAAGCGGACTCACATCCACACGTGGGAGATGATGGGAACATCTAATGTCTTTGAAATACAACAGCTTTTTGTCATAATGTGTCGAAATAATGGATATTTTAAATATCTCCATATATATATAGTTGGATATTAAAGTTATGGATACTTTGACATTTGTTTTAACACACTCCGAGTGTGTGTGTGTGTGTGTGTGTGTGTGTGTGTGTGTGTGTGTGTGTGTGTGTGTGTGTGTGTGTGTGTGTGTGTGTGTGTGTGTGTGTGTGTGTGTGTGTGTGTGTGTGTGTGTGTGTGTGTGTGTGTGTGTGTGTGTGTGTGTGGTGATTGAGCAGCTGAGTCACTGTGTTTGTTGTAGACGAGCTCAGTCTGGAGGGGATGGTGGTGCACAGAGCTGAATGCAGGCCAGTCGTCAATGACAACTACATGAAGCTGAAGAAGTGAGTGAACTTTTATAGTTGTCTATGTCTCTGAACTGTGAAATCGAATATTTGGCTGAATTTATGAGTTAAAAAACTATCAGCACATTCCTGCTATCTCATGAAAACGTAGTAACCGAGTTCACGCTTGATGTTTTAGAGACGCACCTGACGACGACGACGACAACGTGCATCTTAATAATCCACAGCATTCCCACTACAATAAAGGAGCAGACACACAAATGAATTATTCATAAAAATTTGGGGAACGTTAATCACAACAACTGTCCACACAAATGCACAAAAAGGTTCAGGGCAGAATTTTAGAGTTTTCTAAAACTGTGCTGTTGAATTTGCTTCTCTCTGGCCTGCTCAAGTGATGTGAATCCACTCCAGCAGGAGAAGAGAAGGTGTGACGTGTCGACAAGGGCGTCGCTGCTGCAACTGTTAATGTGTTTGCACACTAAACACTCAAGTCCGCTCTATCTTCTTTTTTCAAAACTGCCCTACTTTATTGAAATACGTTATTCCAGCCAGAGTTTGGATTCTAACCGTATCGCTATAGCAACGGTATCACTGTGTGGCAGACGCACTGCTGCAACACAACCCGGAGGCTAAGCACAACGCCGCAGTTTGCTTCGGCGCGCGAGGCCACGACAGAGTCGGCCGGTCGAATGAGTGAGACCCACTGCACACGACGGGAACGAGAGCGTCTGTGCAGATCATCTGGCCCCGATCCCCAGTAGCCGTAGTCTAGTAGGATAAGAGCAATCGGGGATCATCCACCCCAAAACATAGTTCCTTCAGTAGTTGCTGGCTATATGTCAGTTGCTGATTGTTGCCATGCAAGCTATTTTATGATGATATCTTTAAACTTCATTCATAACTGTCACATAGACTGTGACCTAGACCTCCCTGCAGTCAACGAAAACCAGCGAGTGTTTAAGTTTTTTCAATTTTCATATCAACGCATTTCCTCTTAATTTCAGTGACAGTGTGACTCACAAGTGACACAGTATTAATATCTCTGCTTTAGTCCCTCACTTAACTCCTGCTGATGCTTTTTAACTATGATGGGGCTGGGCCTCATATAGTTCTTTGCCCTGGGCCTCCAAATCACTAAAACCGCCACTGCTGATCCCTCTGACATTTCAGTTCACACTGAGCTCCGATCTGTTGTATTTCATTTCTCCGTCTCGACAAAGGGACGTCTGCGCTTTTCTCTCCAGTTTTATCATCTCCCATTTGGATGGCAGCTGACAAATGTTCCTTCAAATGTTCCATCATGACTGTGTGTGTGTGTGTGTGTGTGTGTGTGTGTGTGTGTGTGTGTGTGTGTGTGTGTGTGTGTGTGTGTGTGTGTGTGTGTGTGTGTGTGTGTGTGTGTGTGTGTGTGTGTGTGTGTGTGTGTGTGTGTGTGTGTGTGTGTGGGGGGGGGGGGGGGGGGACGACACACATTTCAAGAACAGTTTTGCCAGAAACGTCACCTCACTTTTCGGCTTAATTAATTATGATTAGTATTTGCAACGTAGATTTGCATTCAAATCATCTTTATTAATTTGTTAATTACATAGATGTGTGTGTTTTCATCTCTCATGATTCAGGGGGGGTCATGATTTTGTGTTCATCCACGTACAGTGTGGAGGATGAAATGTGTGACTCATTTACAAAATAAATCTGTGAGCTTTACTTAGTGTTTGTAGTGGAGATTATCATTATGATAATATAACTGTGATAATATCAGGACACCGGGGAGCTCCACTCATCTGTGTTTAATATTTTTTTCAAAGTTCCCTAATCTTTGTTGTTGTTGTGTCTGGCCATCGAACTGATTGAGATCTGTTCGATGAGCGGCCCCGTCGCGACGGATGGAAGTCAACAAAACATAAATAGAAAGTGGCCGCCGGCACTGACGGGGTTAGTTTAACCTCGAGGTGCCGACAGACACGTGTCAATCAAGTTAGATCACAAACGGAGCAAACTTTGTCTCTCTCTCTTTGTGTGTGTGTCAGGTTGCAGCTCAAAGAGTCCACCAAGCCTCAGCGTCTATCCCAGCAGCTAGAGAGAGCCATCACCACGGTCTTCAAGCCGGTGGCCAACCACGATTTCAATGTGAGAACTGTTGACAGTGTGTGTGTGTGTGTGTGTGTGTGTGTGTGTGTGTGTGTGTGTGTGTGCGCGTGTGCTTGTGTGTGTTTTAACAGCATGGTATTTCTTAGATGATTTTGATTTGATAAATTCATAGAAAGTTAAAACCAGTAGCTGGACTGAAGCCGTTGAAGACTCGACCTGCAAATGTTGCATATAAATATAAAAAGTGTGTGTTGTGCCGTAACACCAGTGGCATCAACGGTGTTTTCGCTTCTGCATGTTGCAGTTTTTTTTCTCTTTCTCCTCTAGAGGATTTCTCAGATTTCCACATCAAGTTCAGTGTCTTTGTACACGTGTTTTCACAGGATGAAAAAAAAATTCTCTGAGACAATGTGTGAAGCTGAAACAGTTTGAGGACGCTGCTTTGTTTTCACGTTGGTGGAACTGAAGGAGTCGAATCACAAAAAAAAGTCTATTACTATTCTGATGATCCACGTTTTTGTTAAACGTAATATCTCTGTGTTCTGGACAAAACATTACGTCACCTTTGCAAGGGGCATTTTGACATTTTTTCCCCATATTTTCAGTCTCTTTTTTTTTCAGCGCTAATGATTATTCAAATGATAGGGAAAATAAAGAGCAGATTAATCAACAATGAATATAGAAATTACTTTCAGTCCTACTAATGTTTTTTGTGTGTCTGAAGAAATGAACTCAACGTCATCGTAGTGATGCCATCAAGTTCATCTCAGCTTTAAAATGATCTGTTTCTTTAAAGTCCCCCTACTTTACAAACAGCACAACTCAAGTCTCAGTAATGAAAAACAGAACTTATAATAACCAGGTTTTTGCACAATCTGCAACTTCAAAACAGAATATTAATTACAGATGATCAGGAGTGAGCAGTAGAATCAGTACTCCACATTAAGTTGTGTTTACGGGCGTGAATCTAGACTGAACACACAAACGTTCCTCACCCTCAGCTGGAGTATGAGAAGAAGAAGAAGTCGGAGGGGAAGATGGTGAGGGCCGAGCGCCAGGTCGTGTTGGACATGCTCTTCTCCACCTTCGAGAAGCACCAGTATTACAACATCAAGGACCTGGTGGACATCACCAGACAACCTGTGGTGAGGAGCAAGCACACACACACACAAAATTTAATTTGATAACAATATAACTGAACAAAAAAACAATACACCTGCCCACTAGCCACCTTGCTTAGTTAAATTTCAACAAAACGCCCACAGCATGACGTTCATGCCTGTTCATACTCTGTTGTGGCTGAATTCTGGGCCAATACGCACGCACGCACGCACGCACGCACGCACGCGGGATGAATCGATACGGTGCAGTGGACTCGTTCCAGCTCGCGGAGAACAACTCTGTGTAGGTGCTGATGAGACCTGCAGGTCCTCCTCTCCCTCCCTGATTGCATCTGATTGCGTAACCATTCGGCTGAGTAGGAGTCAAACGCGGCGATACACTCCGCACTCCGGCGCTTCTCTCCCGAAGCACTTGGCTCAACACTCGAATTAACCGAACGAAAGTAACCGATAATGCCCCATTAGGAAAAGTCTGGAAACGCAGCGCGCTCTTATTCATGAGGCACAGCCGGCTCCATCCCCGCAAGCTCGACGGAGACACCCGGTGGTTCGCCGGAGAGTTTTCTGCTGCTCTGTCAAGTTCCACATTTTCTTCATCATCATGAGAAGGTTAACACGGGGTTAATGGGACAATCAGATGTTAATAGGTCACTCAGCAAAAAGACATTTAAAATGAATTAAAGACATATGTAAATAGGGTGTAAAGAGTTAAATATGGGCTGGAATAAAATGTGAATAACTAAAGGATAGAAATAGATAGAAATAAAATATAAAACTGTGGATATGTTGTTCAATTGGTTGCATTGGTTATGTACAGAGGCATATGTACTGTATGTTGATAAAAATCTGTCCTCCAATGCTCCCGCTCAGTATCGGACATTAGGATTTATTGGATTCGTGCCTGTTCATTAAAACCAAATGGTTCCGTCAAATCAGAAATTAAAGATCTAAGTTAAAACGTGAAGCACACTCGCAGGGGAATTTAAAATGAGTATAAATCAACACCTTGAGGGGATTAATTTGACTCGTTGGGGAAATAAACAATATGTGTAAATGTGTCTCCTCTGTCCACCGCAGACCTACCTGAAGGAAATCATGCGGGAGATCGGGACGTACAACAGCAAGGGAGCTCACAAGAGCACCTGGGAGCTGAAGCCCGAGTACCGACACTACCAGTCTGCCGAGGAAGAGGAGGAGACGAAGGCCGCCTAGAGCCTGTCCCGCTGAGGTTCGTCTCATCACACGAGGAGAGAGTTCAGCTGCTTACTGTTGGAAAAGGATTTCAGCTTTTTCAGGGACTTTCAATTGGAAAAACACTTAATCAGACATGCAGCTACTGTGTGTTTTGAGTTTCTTGGAATTTGAGGAATGTAGTGGCTGTGTGGAAGATGGAAAAAAAGCATCTTGAATGTAGAAGGCAAAATCAGTGAAATTCTCCTTTTAGTAATGTGTAGGTTTGTTTGGGATCTTGTTTTGTTTTATCGCAGTCGACTGTTTTGCTTTTGATTGAATTTGTCTGAGATGAGAGGAACAGTAATGTGACTGAGAGTCGGCCCATGTTGAACTCTACTCTACATGTTTTTTGCGTTCTGATTAAATCTCTCTGAGCCTTCGAAAGCCGTCCCTACTTCTATATACCCGAAACTTCATCACAGCAGAGACACAGCACAAGTAGAGAGACAATGACAGTAACAATGGCTCCTTCTCACCAATCACTCATGTCGTTATAGTTAATAAAATGCTTCCATTCTTTACACGCAGCTCGCAGTTTGGGATCTAAAGGTTTAGCAAATAAAAAAAAATTAAATTAATCTTATGTCTGATGTGTTGCAGTTGCATTATCACTTCTCCCACTTTTCCCGCCTGCAAAAAAGGAGAAATAGAAATAAGAAAAAGTAATTCTGAGTCTACAAACTGTCGTTTAAAAAATGGATCACAGTGATGAGAAGAATTTGTAGTTTGATCAGGCGAAATATGCAAAAAAATATTAGTCCATGTAGTGGTTGGACAGCTGCTGCAGCCAGATGTTTTTTCTTTACAGGAAACTTGAGTGTGTTGTGTGAGAGCGCTGATGTTTTTGCCGTAGGTACATTTCTACGACTGGAGAGCATGACGGCTGGAAACTCTTTTTTCCCGTCATGGTGCACATTAATCGTGTTACTATGGCAACAGTATTTAAATATATTTAAAGGGAGCCAAAGAGGACGGAGACCTGCTGAAATGTAATCATGGAGCGTCTGACATCCCATTTCGCGTGTAAGCGGGCGGTGTCGACTGTCAAAGGGTCAAATTATCTATATCTACAGTATCCTTTTCTTTTATATTTAAGTGGTTATTGTAGATGGATCAGGTCACATCAGAAAACACACGTTCATGCATTTAAGAGATTTGTCTTTTTTGCCACAAATTAAACACGCAACTGTAGCTATATCAATAAATACATCTATATCTGTAAATCTATCAAAACACTTAACTCATGTAGTTGTTCTTCGATGAAACATGGCACCGCGCCCTGTTCTCTCCTCCCCACATTCATTCTTCCGAGTAATGCTCATGGTGTTTGTCTTGATAGCAGAATTCGTTGTTTAAATAGAAATGTAATTCCCTTTACATATGTTGACTGTATATGACTTCCAGGTCTTCCACTGCCTATGGAAGCTGGTGAGATAAGATGCACAACAAACATGAAACAACCATGTGTTACTTGATTAGCGACTTTATTTCTTCTTTGTCAGCGTATTAGTTTGGTACAAGAAGCACCATTTCTATTGTGCGATCACCTAAATGACAATGCATCACCTTTGTAAAATCCACACCAGAAATAATTCCACCCATTAGCAACACAGTGAGAACATCGTGAAATCCGATTACCTGCACGTTGTGAAATTCGTCTGAACAAAGACAATTCACTGGGGGGGAAACCAAACTTCAAAAAGGACAGTGGCAGCATGTGGAGCGGAGGCGAGGTCAGAAGAACCCCTCACCTTCTAGTTTGAGTTAAGACTTGTTCAAAAAGAGGGAAAACACAGAGTGGAGCTTACGTAGAGGAACAGCTCGACTCACAAGGAGCACATGCAAGACAAAGGAACAAAAACAGACATTAAAAAAAGTAGTTCCATGTACAATTTTACACACAAAATAAACATGAGTATTTATTGACAGATGATGATATACACAATTGCTCCAAGTGCCTTCTCCCACATAGTACACGTGATTAAAAAATGATTCTCTATGAAAGAATTGCTTAAGCATAACTTCTAACTCCAGGCTACTGGGGGTCAAGGTTGTGACCTGTGGTCGACGCCTAACGACTGTGGGTTGAGTTTTAGCAGAGGGGCATGAAGCGCACAGGGAGCACGTCGTTATCAAAAGTCACCTTGACTCTTATAACCTAAACTGAAACTATTTATCACAACGTTTAAAAATCTACAGCTGCCCACAGTCGGCGATGACCAGCTTCTTGGAGGGCAAGCCCCCCTTGGTTCCCAGCTCTCCCATCTGCTGCACCACGTCCATGCCGTCCCGCACCCAGCCGAAGGCCACGTGTTTGAAGTCCAGGTGTTCGGCCTTCTTCAGCGTGATGAAGAACTGAGAGTTGTTGGTGTCGCGCCCCCGGTTGGCCATCGACAGGATACCTGGGCCCGTGTGCCGGATGTCAAAGTTCTCGTCCTCAAACTTGCTGCCATACACGGACTTGCCTCCTGTGCCGTCGGCGTTTGTGATGTCACCGCCCTGAAAAGACCAACGGGCTCTTTAATGATCTTCGATGGCGATGCACTTCTGAAAAATACATTCTTCCCTAAATATTTAGAACAAATTTGGTTTTTTTCAAACCTCATATTTGGAAAAAGTAGTAGCCCTGGAGCAAAGTGTTTAGTAGGTTTAGGAGAACTAGATTAGACACAATCCTTTAATCATAGGATAAAAGGACTGTTAGATGCACTGTCCATCAAAAACGATCCCCAAATGGCATCTACACCTCTCGGATGTCTGGTCTTTAATTTGGAGATCCAGACTCTTTCAGCCCCGAATCTCTTTATCATACTGTATATATATTATATACTTGATCTCTGGACAGCTCAATTGTAACTGAATACGTCTGCTCTTTTGATCCGTTTTGATCAGGGACCGTAGTCACAAATATACAAGTGCTATCATTACAAATATGTACGGTAAACACCAGTGAGCAAACTTCACTGAGGGAGAGGAGAACTAAGTTGAGTCAGGACGTGTTTCACATTTGGATTATCACAAGCCCTCTCACCTGACACATGAAGTCCGGTATGACTCTGTGGAAGATGGAGTCTCGCAGTCCGAAGCCTTTCTCTCCGGTGCAGAGGGCCCGGAAGTTTTCTGCCGTCTTGGGCACAATGTGGGAGAAGAGCTCGATGGTGACGGTGCCCAGTGTCTGGCCGTCGGCGGACACGTTGAGGAACACCCGTGGATTACTGTCTCTGGAATGCTCTTGAACTCTTGACATTTGCGGCGAGGTGACGCACGAGTCGTCACTGCTGATTCGGCTCTGACAATCGCAGAACGTCTTCTTGAAGGATTCCGCTATCTCTGGGGTTTTGAACTTGGCTGCCAGCTGCTCCACTTCGCCATCGCCGTCTGGTAAAACAGGGATCGAAAAGAGACCATTACCAAGGGGGCATCTGAAAAATATTTTGTCAAATACATATCTATGTAAAACGTGTTTTATAATATCCATGCAAAGGAAGTGGGACAAAAGAGTAATGTGATCTCAGACAAGAACTGTCAGCTGGACGTTTTTACAACCAGAGCTGGAGGATCCTCATCAGACTGACTTCATATCGACAGTGTGTGCGTGTACCTGAGTAGTCGGTGGCGGTCCACACCAGTGCGTTTGCTGAGGAGTTCATGGGTTTGAGCTCCATCGTCTCGGAGATGGTGTGGTTGGCACAAACCCTCAGCACCTGCTCTCTTCGCATCAGGATTCGGTAGAAGCGTTTGGCCGGGTGGAAGAGGATCTTGATGTCTCCGATGCCGCGCTCCTTCCACTGGCCCAGGTCCCGGTCCCATCGGTACAGCTTGGTGCGCTCCTTGAACAGGATTTCCTCGTCCTCCTCTCCGGACTTTGTCTCCACCTGAGAGACACAAATACAAGATGAGCCAAACCCCTCGCTCACTAAAACTCCACTTGGTGGCTTAAATGAAATAAAGCTCAACATTTTAGACTACCTCTGGAAGTGACACTATTGGTTCAAAGTGAATGTCCTCATTATTAGAAGCCTCCTCTTCATCACTTCCCTCATCACCGGTGTTTTTTGGTGCTGAAGACACGGCCGACCCAAATACTGACGCACCAGCATTTGCCCACGAGAAGTTGGTGTCTACATGAAAGAGAAAACGATAAATACATGTAGTGAGATATAATTTCGTTGTGGCAATACCGTGGTAGATACATGTCAACACAGTTGAAGCCAACCTTGGGATCCAAACGCAAACCCCTCTGTGTTATGGGCCAGGTCTGCGAATGAGAAGCCACCGAGTGTGTTGAAGCCAAAGCCGGAGTCTGCGGACGGAGAAACAAAGTTATCATTAAACACTGGACAAAGTTTTTCATGCCTCTCAGTTTGGTTTGCAGGATTCCAGCAGACAGCAGGTTGGACAGCAACATGTAGTCATGTGAAGCAATAATGAGGAAATAAACACAACTTGAAGAGTAAGATGATAATCAGTGGTGGTTTACACGATCAATAAAGTACTAAAAAGAATCTATCAAAGCATTCATAATCCCACTGAAGTCAATGAACAGGAGCATTCTAAATGTCATATATTGTAAATATCAAAGTAAAAGTACTCATGCGGAAAACAGCCCCAGTGACTTTTTATTATGATGTCATCAATTCATGAATGAATGTGTATCTGGTGGGGATGAACAGTTTTTTCCAGAAGAAACCAGTTTAGAAACTTAGATGGGAAACCAAAAAGCAAAATTTAATATAATAAACAAACATGAAGGGATTACATGAATGTCATGGTGTTTTCAATTCAGACAGGCTACGATAGTAACGTCAAGATTGAAGTATTTTTATCAAATAGTCACTTTCCCCAAACTTAAATATGGCAGAGGAGGAATTACTAGCATCACTGCAGGCCCAGGTGGCTCCACAGATGCACTGTGCTGGAACACCGTTGATGAGCAGGCGAACAGATCAAGACCAATCTTGTGAAGATGGTCGTTTCTGAATCTGACAGGAACATTGTGACAAGCTGTGTCTTAAATGTAGTAGATCCCACCCAACAGGTAAGATCTGTAGTGGGGAACAGTGTACTCTGTACCTTGACTGGTTACAGTAGTAGTAGCAGCAGTAAAAGCTGCAGTTTCAGTGTTGGACTCCGGCTCCGGGCTCTTCTTGGTCGACAGGTCAATGGGGCAGCTGCTGCTGATCGGAGCTTGACTCGGCGTCTCGGCTGGCTGGTCTGAGGTCTGCTCCTGTGGTGTAAACACGCTGCCTGCAGCGTCAGTGCTGCAGGATGACAGGCCTGGCATCAGCTCCTCTGGGGCTCTGCTGCTGGAGGCTTTCCCCACTTTATTTAGCTCGGCATCCTGGAACGAGGGATAGGAATTGGAATGAAAACAAGAGATACATTCTCCTCGTACATGCGGCGTACACGTCGTCTGGTTGTATGCTGATTTGATGGGAATTCTTATCTGTACAAAAATTAGTGCAATCCTTTACCAGGTCCTGCTGTGCCTTGCGGACTTCCGTCTCAAAGTCTTCGGGCTTGTCATGGTCTGTGTCGCTGTCTGTGGTGCTGAGGCCGCAGAAGAAAGTGGGTGGAAGCAAAAGGCTCTTGGCCTTCTCCTCCTCCCGCGGCGTTGGCTTCTTCTCCCACACCACCTGGCAGTCTGGCTCTGAGCGCAACACACGGAGAAAATCTTTATTCATCCATCACAACCTTTATATTAGGAATTACACTTGAATAGGTTACTGGAATGATAAAGTATCACTATGTGACAGAATATGATACACATACCATCACTACATGCTGCAGCCTTTTTCACAGGAAGATCACGGTAGAGCTTTCCATTCAGGGCTTTCACTGCCGACTCGTAATCCTCGTCTGGAGATCCAAAATCAACAGGTATTTTGCATGAATTATATTTGTTTTTGCTAAGAAGGAAGACATTGATTTTGCTGTTCCCACCTCACTCATACAGACTTGGATTTGTGAGACAATTTTAGGAAACTCTATATTAACTTATTATCATGTATTTTTATTTCTGGACTGTTATGTTGACACAGGCAGAAAACAATGTGCACTTGGTTCAAAACAGAAATATTGGTAAAAGCAACAATGAAACATGGCAATGTCAACATTAAAGTCTCAGGTATTTTACCAACTCTGGAGTTGGACACAGAAATAGAATTATATTGACTAGTCGTCTATGTTAGTCACTTTAAACTATATATACAAATTTTCATACTCGTGTTTTGTATATTTAGGTCTCACCGTCAGTCTGATCGTCGCTGCAGTATCCGGGTTCATTCTGGTAGCAGAAGAAGGTGAGCGGCAGCAGGAGTTTACTAGCGAGAGCCGCCTGCTCAGCAGTGGGTTCTCTGATGTACACGACCTCCACTTCCGAGTCCTCATACGACCCTGCATCACCTCCCTCTGCCTTTGGGGGACCTGCGACACAGATATGACAGAGGTGGAATAACTCAGTCAAGTTGGGAAAGAACTGTTCAGAGGATCAGCAAAAATGAATCTGCTTCCTCTTATTCCCTTTATAACCGCAGGTGTTAGTTCCACACACACACACACACACACGCAAAAACATGCACAACAAAAAGATAAAGCATGCGTTTGATTTAAAATGTTTGAGACCACCTGTATTAATAAAATGTTATGGGTGCATGTATGCGTGTTGATTATTTATTCAACAGACTACACCAGTTGTTGTACTTGCAGGACACACGATATTGTAAAATTAGCAGAAGCCAGACTAGGAAGAGAATTGTATTTCACACTGTTGCTAAACATCCAGCACTAAAAATGGAGCTTGTGACGTTTGTCCGGTGCATTCCTCTCCCGTGTGGAATCTTCTCAGCTCACCTTTCAAAAGACAGCAAGTTTAGCGGATGTGCGCGCTGTTGGGATTTAGAACTCTAGTCTGGTTGTGTCAGCTGTTTAAAGAACTGGTCACTGATCATGACAAGACTTACTATGTCTAATACGTTAGTTACATTATCACATCCCCATTGACCAGGTTCAGAATCACTGGAAAACCTTAACACCCCTATGAACTGAAGGACAGTATGAGAACTACTGATTGGCCGCAGGTCTAGTGTCAAGACTCAGATGAGTTGAACAAAGCACAATTGGAAAAATTCATATTTTGGGTGGAAGAAATATTGCTATACATAGTATTTATATTTTGTACATATCGTACTGCTTTTTAATATTCTGCTATCCACTTTGTTGCCGTAACACCCCGAAAACACTCAAAGGATTATCTTATTTTATCCAATTAAAAATTTAGAAATGATATTAGGGACTCATCATTTATTTAACTAAATGTAATATTAGCCAGTGACAGTTTAAAACCGTTTCATAACCACTTTAATGAAATAACATAACTGCATTTCGCTCTACTTCCACCTTGAATTGGTAAGATATTGACGATAGGGTTTTTGGGCAGCTTTGTATAACTTCCTCCTGTGCGAGACACTTAAAACTTGTGACGAGGGTGCTCAGGGAGGATTTTTATAAATTAAAAAAAAAAAAAACTGTACAGTAAAAACTGCACCTACACACTGGACATGCAACACATTAGCTTCACTGTTTTCTCCACTCCGTGCATCCATGTTATTTCTCTCTGGTAGTAAGGGGTCAGCAGCCAGGTGACAGCTGAGAGGTGTTAACACACACTGCAGTGATTAGAGTACCTGGGGGTTCAAATTGGGTGGTTGATGTGCTGGTCCAAAAAGCCATTGGGTTATCTTTGAAAAGCCTAAAATCCAGCCCTACGGGATGATGGGTTGTTGGGCGAAGAGAGACTAATTGTGAGGTTGGTATCATAAAACATAGAATGTGAAATACTATGAGCGTGTGTTGACTGGATTATATAAAAATGTGTACTAATGCATCATTCGGCTGTGCAGAATTCAGTATGTGGAGCCAAAACACCTAGTGTAGATCTGTCACTAAATAAACAGATACATCTAGAGTTAAATTAAACATTATACAGAGTGAACTGCAGCTATGTGTGGTGGAAATGGGAAATCAGTTATTTTAATACAATTCCAGTTCCTAGTAAAAACTGAGAGGGGGCTTGGTTGGCTCAACTATGAAGATGATGGAGCAATGAGATGGAGATGGAATAAGACAATGAAGTAAAAAATAAAATGAAATACAACAAACCCCATCCTCATTCAAAAACAGAATATCAGACAACTGGTTCACATTTTAGGTGGGGTTTTTTACCTTTCCCTGGGATTTTGAATGCAGGTGATGCAAGTGTAGCCTTGGCGGGACGTCCCACATCTTTGGCTTTCAAACCGGACGCAGATTCCTCTGTCTCGGATTTAGGAGAGCCAAAAATCTTCTGAAGGCTATCGGTGCCAAAGACAAACTTGGGAGGCGACACCACCGTCTTTGAGAAGCTGGCTGGAGTGGGAGACTCTGGTGCACACGGCTGAACATCGGGGAAAAGCTCTGTACGTACTTTTGTGGTCTCTTCCAGAACGGCGATGGCTGCCTTCCCACATACAGCTGTTTCAGTCTTTGGCAATTCTGTAGGTCCACTGTCTTGAGGTGAGGCAACTCCGGGTGTCGCTGGAGTCATAAGTTCCTCTTTTTCTTGCGCGACCTTAGCCTCCTCAAAGACCTGTTTGAATGTGTTTGCTGTATCCTGCAGCTTGAATCTCACAGCCAACTGCTCAATATTACCCGCCCCTTCTTCTGCAAAGTCCATGGCGCTCCAGACCCAGGCCTTTTCGGCGCCTTTCATAGGCTCCAGCTTCATGGCTGCTGTGATCCAGTGGTTGGCACAGATCTTAAGTACCTGGTCTCTCCTCATTATCAACCTCACTCGTTTGGTGCCGTAATTCTGCAGGAGCTTGAGGTCTCCAATACCCCTCTCCTTCCACTGACCCAGCTCCTTATCGTAGCGATACAGCTTGGCCCTGTGACTGAAGGCTACCAGTTCATTTTCCTCTCCAGTGGAAATCTCCACCAGATCAGGCAGAGGGACTACCGGCTCAAAGTACTGGCCATCCCTATCCTCATCCTGGCTTACATCCTGTTCGTCGTCAGTACCCACTGACACTCTGCTCTGGTTAGGCTTAGCAGGAGACTTGGAGGGGCTGATGCCAGGTTGGAAGCTGAAGTTGAACCCACTAGTGGATTCTCCAAAGCGGAAAAGGTTCTCTCTCAGAGGGCTGCTGGCAATGGGAGAGGCATAGACTGACGAGTCAACAGTATCATCTAAAGCCTCTTCGCGTAGGTCGTAGTTATCCCACTCCAATGTGGGGCCAGTAGTTTCACTGTGAGCCTTGATTACGAGGCTTGAAACATCCCCTGATGTTGTAATCCCTCCCTGGTTGTCATCATCTTTGATTTTAGTTTTCTCGTCCGTCAAAAAGAACTTCAGGTCCTTCAAACCAGACTTCATTTCCTCTGCTTTCTGAATGAGATGGGCAGTTCTACCCGTGTCAACGAGCTTGTGGGGTGTTTGTAGGGGGATGTCCAAAAGAAGTCTCTGGCATTCTTCAAACTTTTCTTTAAACTCCTCAGCAAGCTCTGGGCTTTTAAACTTGGCAGCCAACTGTTCGAGTTTAGCATCTCCATCAGAGAAGTCGTTGGCCATCCAGATCCATGCTTTATCTGATCCCGACAAGGGCTTAAGATTCATAGTGGTGGTGATCCAGTGGTTGGCGCACACCTTCAGAACCTGTTCTCTTCTCATGAGCACCCTGAGTCTGCCATTACTGCCGTGTTTCAGGAATTTGAGGGTTCCCACACCTCGCTCTTTCCACTGACTGGTGTCGGTGTCAAATCTGAACAGTTTGACGCGCTGAGAATAAAGAACCTGTTCATCCTCCTCCCCAGTCACCAGGTCCACCTTATCGGGCATCTGAACCACTGGTTCAAACTGAATATCGTCATTTTCCTCTGTCTTATACATGTCGTCATCCTCCAGGTCATTTGAGGCATCCGTCTTGGTGGGAGTAGCCTGAAATGATGTGAACAACTGCTTACCAGCCCCAGAGAAACCTTTGAAATCTGGGTCTTTCTGGCCAAATTGGAAGTCTGCGCCAGAGGACTGTGCCAGGTCAGCAAAACTAAATGCAGGGTTTTTTCCAGAAACTAATGGATTTTCATCTACTTCCGTTTGGTCCACTGAGGGTGTAGACGTGTCTTGTTTCTCGTTGTGTTTGTCAGCTATGCTTTTAAGAAAACTGGAGGCAGACCCTGATGGAGGGGTTTGATTTTCAGTTGTGGGGGGGTCTTTTTCAGTGTCCTGAATGCCAAACTTGAAACCACCAGCTGGAATGGGCATTGAGAAAGAGAAGCCTGAAGCACTGGTACTGGCACTGGTACTTGCACTGGTGCTAGATCCAGACTGAGGAGTTTCAAACTTGAAGGAAGGAGCTGAGCTTTTATCTTTGTTATGACCAAACTGAAAAGTGCTGCCAGTTCCAAAAGGCATTGTGAATCCAGTTTCAGTGGGTTGACTTGATGAACCCTTGGTTCCAAAGTTAAAGCTGAAAGTGGAGGCTGAGGGAGCAGAGCTAGTTGTGCTTTTAGCATTGGGATTTGGTGTCTGACAAGCCAAACACTTGTTGACAGAGGCCTTGTTTCTCACCAGACACGTGTCACAATCCCATTCTCCATCCTTCTTGGCAAACATGTCTTCTAAAGAGGGAGTCTCAAGTGGGGTGTGGCAGGCAACGCATTTAGTAGCCGGTGCATCATTTCGGACCAGACAGGCATTGCAGTCCCACTGCTCATCATTCTTTGCAAAACCAGCCCCAAATCCTGACCCTGCTGGCAGATTTGATGCCACTGAAATCCCCTTGGTTGATTTAGCAGCAGGATTGGGGCTTTGACAGGCGACACATTTGTCAACAGAGGCTTCATTTCTTACTTCACATACGTCGCAGTCCCACTGCCCAGGCTTCTTGCTAAACTGTCCACCAAACCCAGACTTCGCTGCACATGCAGAGGGCTGCGCAGCAGGTGCCTCTGCAGCTGGTTCGGTTTGTGCTGTCACAGTTGTTTTAGCTGAGGCTTTATGAGCTTTGCAAGAAACACAACTGTCTGCAGAGGCCTTGTTTCTTACTTCACATATGTCACAGTCCCACTGCCCTGGCTTCTTTCCAAACTGAGCCCCGAAAGAAGAACCAAATGCACTGGTTACTGTGTCAGCAGATTTCGAAGCGCCGGTCCCAAACGTAAATGAAGAGGGTATAGAGGCCCCAAACGCACCAAATCCAGAAAATGTAGAGCCCGAACTACTGGAGTTTGTTGAATCAGTCCCGAATTTGAAAGTAAAGGGACTGGCTTTGGTTTCACCAGGAGCCTGAATGTCTGGTTTTGATGAAGAATTGGGATTCGCACTTTGACATGCAACACATCTAATATCCAAGGGTTTATTTCTTACACAGCACACTGTGCAATCCCACTCCCCGTCTTTAAGTGCAAACTGGGCTGCCAGTGATTCAGAACCTTTTATGCTTTCCTCTTTCTTCTCCGGTTGACTGTGCTTTTCCGGTGATTTGACTACAACTTTCTGGGCCTCCTCAAACTTATCTTTGAAAAGTAATGCTTCATCTACTGTTTTAAAGCGGATGGCCAGCTGCTCAGGCTTAGGCTCTTCATCCGCATAATCAATGGCATTCCAGACCCAGGATTTGTCAGAGCCTGCATTCGGTTTCAGTAGCATATCAGCGGTGATGTAGTGATTGGCACAGATCTTGAGGACTTGTTCTCTTCTCATTAAGAGGCGGACCTTCCCCTTAGTGCTGTGTTTTAGGATTTTAACATTGCCAATTCCCCGCTCCTTCCACTCTTTTGTCTCAGTGTCAAATCGATACAGCTTTGCCCTGTTGCAAAACATCTCCTCCTCCTCTTCCTCACCGGTTTTCACATCTACTTTATCAGGAAGAGGTACAATGGGTTCAAAATGAGGACCATCCTCATCCTCCTCAACATGAGTGCTGTCATTATCGCTCTCTGCTGCCTTTTCTGCTTCTGCTCCATAACTGGGTAACCCAAACACTGGCTTAGCAACATCCCCAAATTTAAATGGCTGGTCCACCTTTCCAAACAGACCTCCAGTTGCAGCGTTCTGCGCAGGATCAACAAAGGAGAAGCCAGTGGCTCCTTTAGTGCCAAAGGTGAAAATGCCAGATTGGTTAGAGTGCTGTTCCTGAGCTGGAGGCTCCTCTGGAATAGCATTTGTTTTAGTGGGAATGTCCGATGTAAGAAGACCAAGCAGACTTTCACTGTGCTTGGCCTGAGAACCGGAGAAAGTGAAATCTCCATCGTTGGATTTAAAGTTGGAGTTGAATTTAAAAGCAGCTGAAGGTGTTGATTGGGCAATTGCCCCAGCTCCGAAACTTGGCACTTTGGGGACTTCAGCAGGTGCGTGCTGGCTGAAGGACAGCTTCCCTAAGTCCATAGGCTTCCCCTCTATCTTTGGTGGCTGAACAGGGGCTACAGACGGCTTGGTGAAGTAACCAGGTTCAGGTAGAGGAGGGTTAGTGGTTTGTTGGGTTACACTCTGGCCATAATATTCTTCACTATATGGGGAAAGAAGGCTTGTGGCTGGTGATTCAAATCGCAGAGGAGTGCCAAAGACTTGTTCTTGAGGAGGGTAAATGCAGGCTTGGGCTGTTTGCAATGGAGGAGTGTGAGTGGGCGGCTGGTACGCATACATATGCTGCTGAGGTGGCATACGGTTCACACCATACATTGGGCCCTATGCCGAGAGAGAGAAGAAAAAAAAATGTCACTGGGTGTACTGTGAGCAAGTTTATTAATGTAAATCGATCGTTAGATGCTAATCTTTACCTTGGTGGGGGTTACGTTTGCTGCTGTGCGCAGGAGATACTGGGAGTTATAAGCTGGAGACTGGTTGTAGTACACAGAGGGGCCTGTGGTGGCAACTTGAAAGAGATAAATTACATATATAATATGTTATATGTTGTTAATTCTTTAAAATATTTCTGTCAAATACTTGTAGAGAAAAATATGGAACTGAAAATGTTGACATGCTTTGGTTCTATGTAGTGTGCTTACCTGTTAGGGGGGCACCATGGTACGACTGGACTGGGGTAAAAGACTCCTGTAGGCCCTCTGCCCCGTAGCTGTCCCCATACAGCTTGTGATGAGGGGAGCCTGCATTCCCTGAGGCGTTGTGTCTCAGATCATGAACTTCATTCTGCAAAAAACAAGCAACTTAATGAGAAGTGACTAGAGTTGAGATGCAGGCATAAAGAACATTTCATGCACACTAACAGTGACACAGGGTGGTGATTTCCAAACCATATATAAGAACATTTTATACTGTGACAGTCTAATGTTAATTAATCTGCATTGTGAAATAGTCCCTGGGATTTTTGATTTACCTCAACTGCAGGTAAACCCAGGCCTTTACTTGAAATAGACCATTAGAAGAATCAGACCTTTATATGCATTTCTCCTGTTTTGTTCACATTTCAGTAGGCAGCTTCCCTGATTTCTGATCTGATGCCACATTATTTACTGTTTTTTAAAACGCCTTCATCCATGTCTACCTTTTGTCACAATAAAGTCAACATCATGCACCCTGGCTCTGCTTCAGGCTCTTTAGATTTCTACCTATTTATATTCAAAAACTGATTGCATGACTCTGGAATATTTTCAAATGTCTTTTACATCTTAATTTAAAAGACCCTAACCCTAACCCTAAGAGTGGAATCTGTGAGGCTATGTGGATATTTAATTAAAAAAGATATTATATTTCTAATCCTGACCTTGAGTGCTTCAACTTGCTGACACAGCATCTGAAGGAGACTTTTCTGGTCCTCCACCCAATGAGGTGGTGTCTTGGGAGAAATCTGAATGACAGAGGAAGAAGTTAATGGAAAAAACGTCATTAATTTGGGTTCTGAACCAACACAGAACACACTTAAAATATATGAAGAAATCAAAATTATCAAATTATATCTCAAATCATATCTCACATGAGATTTCCTCGGAATGATAATCAACGACAAGAACCTACCAGTCTTTTGGAGGGAGAGACCATGCTTTTGTTCGGAGAGGGAGTGGAAAACTTAATGTGGGATATTGTGGCACTGGCTTCTGTGGGGTGAGCAGGGCTAGAGTGGGCCGGTCCTCTTCGGCCCTCCTCTTTCTCCTCCTCTTCATCCATGGCATCCCCACTCTCCCCAAGCTGCTGGTTCACATCATTCAGGAGATCTACAACTTCCTCCATGGACACAGGCAGCTGGGACACAAAATGCAGGCAATGTTTACATTATTACAGGGTTCACATTGAAAAGTAAAAGCATAAAGATAACCAGTGTCCACCATATGTACTTTTTCATTTTATATTTTAAATGTTATAAAATGTTACCTTATCAATGTCATCAGCATTGGCATTGTAGATCTTACAAAGGTAGATCCTGAACTTTCTCAGGAAAGTGATGCACCTGTCTTGGGTCTCCTCAACCCCATTGCTGGCCTCCTCTGACAGCCGCTGGTAGATCTGTCAAGGAAAGGCAGCACTTATTGGACATGCACAGGTCATATTAAAGGTGCACCAATCTGATGTCACAGACTACGGGCTGACCCCTGTGAATTTTGAGGAATCTCTCAGTTAAATGCTGTTCAACATCCTTTGAAATGCAAGTGTGTCTGCACCTAGGCAGCCAACGCTGGAGGATGCAGTGACCACAAAAAAAGCCAATGACTTACCTGAGCCAAATGCCAGATGGATGACATGTTATTGATGGTCTCCAAGGTAGCGATGGCCTCTTCTGTCCTGCCTTCAATGTCAAGGAGAGCTGCACATACGATCTTGAACTCCTCTTCATAACCTTTCACAGAAGAAATCTGAAAAGGGACACAAATATGACACACATGAATAATTCAACATGAAATAACTTAAGACGTTGGTTGGAATCAAACCTCAAACCCAAAGGTCTACCATGCATTACCATTTGAAAAATGTCAAAACCTGTTTAACGATTTATGAGGTTCTTCAATAAAAAGTCATACTTATTAATAAATTAAACACTAATAAAAGAAGCACATAACAAGATGTAGACACTGTAAGATAAAGCACTTGTATTAATAGTTGATAAAAACACAAAAGGCTGTCAAAAACTTATAAGAGGTTCAAAGATTTGCAGGAAGGAATCTTCAGACTCAAGACTAGATGGTCTCATGTCCTTCATTTCATACAATACAAAGAAAGCATGAACACAATATTAACCTGGACATCTTTAGAGGGAAAGTGTAAGAAGAGGGGTTCGAGGGGTTCGGGTATACTGCGTCGGTTTTTGATCCTTTCCAACAGTGGGAGGACGACTTTCCAGTAGTGGACGCTGCGGCCGATGTACTCCTTCTGGTCGTAGTAGGAGTTCACTCCATCACCCTGGGTCATTAAACAAACAAAAAGAGCTAGAATTCAAAGAGAGAAGGTAAACCAGCCACATTGGCTTAATGCAGGGCAGACAGCATTAACACAGTCAGAACAACAGTATTCACTTTTCACAGAAGTAGTGTCTTCAGTTACAAAGTCTACATTAATGAAAAGGACACAGTTAGAGAAGCAACACATGGCTGTTTGGACAACTTAAAGTTTAGCAGCTGTAGAGTGAGTGACAGAAAGGAGCAGGTGTTGAGACACGTGTCTGTGCTCAGTATCTGGCAAGGTTATGAGTGGTATTTTCCTGTCTGTGCTAAATGTCTGCCACCCACATAACTGCAGTCCAGCAGCTCCCTCCCAGTGGAAAGGCAAAGACTTTGGATTCTATTGTCTGTTGATTTAGTATTTTTAAGTGAATTTGAGTTTGGAAAACTTATAAATACATTTAAAGCACACAAAAACACTGTTGTCAAGCTACCTACTAACTGAGATTGAGTAAATTCTGTGTGTGTGTGTGTGTGTGTGTGTGTGGTGTGTGTGGTGTGCGTGTGTACCGTCTGGCTTAGAGTCTGAGCCCAGTGGATGGCCAGTGCTGGTTGAAGCCCATGTTTCTCTCCGGCCCTCAGAGTGCTCAGTCCATGCTGCACAACCATCCGTAGCTTGGCTGACATGCTTGGGCTGCAAGAAGAAACACGTCAAAAACACTGAATATTTGGAATCAGAATCACAAAAAAATATTGGCCTGTTCGTGTCATTAATAATGCTAATAAAAGTTTATGTTTTTGCATTTACCATCCAACCATTTTTGACCATTTCTAAACACTGTCCACAGGTTTGTAAATTATTGGGATTCAGACAGAAAAGTCGGTAACTTATTCATGTCTTTACAAGACAGCCATACTGACACTTATGTTTTTAAGATTTAGTGTTATAGGGTAAATATATTAACCTATGTAACTCACTATTTAAATTTTGCAGGATTGCCAATGTTCAGACTATGAGACACAAAAACTCTGATTACGACTATTCTGTATTTGCATAATGCCCTCCAACAATGTCTGTACCGCTTAATATCTAGGAACATTTTGATTTGACGTCCGTAAATTTTCCGAATTTTTTGGGTGGGTGCTGTGCTCGCAGGCATTTACTGTTTAACGCACACCTAAGCACAGTATTGAAGTTAGGTGCAGTGGAGATGCTCAACACCTCCACTGCCTACCTCTTATATTGTTACTTTACATACAACCAAACTAGAAGGTCTTTAAAACAATATTGTTTTTACGTAGATTAAGGTAATCAATCATACCCTATGTAAGATGTGGGGGAAACTAACTGGTTGTATGTTTGATTTAACCATCTTTGAGTTCTCTGACTCACGCTGCTTGTTTGTGAATGAGGCTGTAGATGGCGTCCCACAACTCCCTCTGCCTGTCAGTGGTCAAGAGGCGAAGGAGAGGAAGCGGAAGGCATCGAGGCTCGTAGAGCTGCTGCTGTTGGTTCATTCCATTGCTGATCTTCGCCGTCTCCTGGAGCTGACAGTGGCTACAGAACACCACGCCATGTAAAAACACCTGGAGGGGTGAACAAGATAAGAGACAGAGACACGTTTACATATTGAAATTGCAGATCCAAATTTTCAACAAAAAAAATCTTTCTGCATCATTTTCTTAGTAGGTAAGGATGGAAGGCTTCTTGTTTACAATCAGCGTTGGCTGTTGCTTTTGCTGGTGAAATATGTTAGTCCTGTAACAGCTACAAGCTAGCTTTCCGTCTCAACCGCAGACATCAGACATCTCCAGAAAAGCTTCACCCCCTGTTATGTGAACCCATCACACCAGCCCACATGGTTCATCCTACCTCCAGGTCCAGTAGGCAGATGGACTCAGGTGCATTTGTGTCCAGTTTGGAGGTTTCCAGGGTTAGCCTAGGAAATAGCTGTGCTAGCCAATCCCGCAGGGCCGGTCTTTGTGCCAGTAGTGTCCACTGCAGCCCCAACCAGCTCAGATGTTGTAAGTCACCAGCATGTAGTAGGATGGAGCCTAACAAAGAGGCAACACCATTATTACAATGACCAGCTTGTATGCAGTACAAATACATTTACTATATGGGAACAAAAATACATCTTAACGTTAATGACCATTTATACATTAGAACCCATGATAAACTAAGATTACTAAATAATACTGCCATCTACCAAAAAGGAAAGTGAGAAAAACGTAGAGCTCTTCCTGCTACTTCAGTTCTCAGTCAGGTAATCAGGTAATTATAGTTTCGTACCAGTGTCCCATTTGGCTAGTTGAGACAGTTCTGGAACTGTTGTGTTGATGGAACGAATGTCATCATTTGCAATAAATGAAGATCCAGTGGTGGCCTGAGGTCCAAACAGGAGTTCGAACAGCGAGTCCTGACCACTACGGTTCCCAAATGCCTCCACCACCTACACAGAGACAACATAAAATGATTAGGGTCTTTTTCTAGAAACATTAAATATTAATGAAAAAAACATGCTGTCTATGTCTGATATGCAGAAATGATTAACATTGGTGTTAGACTGTAAAGAAAAAACAAAGGTGCATCCAAGTTTAACATGTCAGATAATTTACACATGCAAAGTCAAATAAATTACATTGTTATTAACATCATCATCATTAACAACGTCATGTTGAAAAGGCTATAACCTTTAACTACACTGAATCAGAACCAAAGCACAGACCTCTCTGATTAAGGTGGATGCATCGGTGCTCAGATTGAGCAACATGTGTCCAGCCTGACTCTGTCGGTCGTTGGCCAGCAGCTCCAGTAGCTGTGGGGCCGACTGGTCTCTTTTGCTCACTTTAGGCTTTGGTCTGGGAACCTGGTGAAAGAACAAAAAGTAAACTGTCAAGAGCTGATTTTTCAAAAGTTCCTGGCCATTGCTGAAAAAAAAAATTTTGTACATGGAAACAAAGAACAAAGACTGCATACTTTGTCCTATAAAAGAGTCATTTAAACTGAAAGGTTCATGCATTGTCAGTGTTCTTACCTACCATTCATTCAAAAATAATTACACATTACATTCTCATACAAAATCCAGTCAGGTTAAAGGCTTGTCTCACTTCAGACATGCAGTGGCTACATATGCTTTATCAGGTGTGTCAGTACCTGGTATGCTAGCAGGTAGCACAGTGCAGCCAGGTCGATGACAACCCTCCAAGTCTGCTGGCGATCCTGAGCCAGCTTCAACAGCAGTGTGGCAGCATGGAGGTACAGGTGACCTCTCATCTCCACAAACACCTCACAGAGGTCGTCTGTGTGGCGGCCTGCGACGCTGCTCAGAGTCTGCATTGCTTGGTCAAAACTGCACACGCACGCGCACACACACACACACACACACACACACGTACACGTAGTTTATTATAGGGCACAGAGTCTCCTGCAGTTATTTTTTAGGGGAAATAACTGCCACCTAGAAGGTAGCAGGGGAGGGGGGGAGTAAAAACCTAAAATACGTTTTGCAAAATCAGCTGCCTGCACCAAAGCCTTTTTTATGATTTGTGCTAAATGGTCAAAGCACACAAAGCCCTGGCATTGTTTTGTTAAAGGCACCTTCTGATATCATGATGTAAAACAAGTAGAACCCACTTTTTCACCAATAAGATGACTGGTCTTTTAATACAGAGACTACTAGAACAACTAAATCAAACTTATTAAAATCAAACATCATACAGTATACAGTGTACAGTGTATACTGTCATCTGCATAATAATACAATGGAATTGATGTTAACCACTGTAATTTATATAAAATCTTGAATGCAAAGACATGAATGTTGTATGTCTTCTGTTAGTATAGAGATTCCACTTAAAATATAACTGTGAGCAGAATGATGGATGGATAAAAACAACCATAAAAATGCAGAAATATAAACATGAATGTAAACAAGCTGAATCTTGGGGGAAATCACTCCAAAATCCAAAAATAAAATGGACTTGAGGTTCAGATTTGATTTTACGGATACAGCTTGTCTACAGAAAACTTCCACATATACTACAACATAAGACCTGAACATGACCTACCCTCTGAGTGCATCGACACTGGGCTGCAGGATGCTCTCAGACAGTGTGATTCTCAGCAGGCTGCAGTGGGCCAATAGCAGCTCCCTCTGGAGTCGCCGACACATCTTTTCATTGCTAGATATGCTGGGCTGAGCCAAATATTCCTTTAAAAAAAGATTTGGGAGTTAAAACAGGATAAAGGTAAAGTAAGCTTTCGAAAAAAATCACCATACCCCTAAAATATACCAAACTTTAACTGCGGCTCTTCTAAATCTGAGGCCATGCTCACCTGCAGTGTGCGCACCACCACTGTGTACCAGTCCAGACTGTGGCTAAGCACGCCCCTTTTCTCAGCAGCCAGGCAATGCTTGATGGCCTCCTCCAGTCGACCATCCTGACAGAACAGCTGGACCAGCTTCACGTTCACATGCGCATCACCCGGCCTCGCCGCCAGCTCGGCCTGGAGGAGGTCGAACAGGCGGTTCCATCCCTGCTGACCCTGACGACTCAATAGACGCTCCTGCATGCCCCGAAAAATATATATAATTTTTTTTCACTTTTCATAATAACATAACAAGACCTTTAATTAAGTGTTTTGCTCTGTTGCTTCATTGTAAAGATGTGTGCTGTGCAATGTACCCTGCTGCCTGTCTCTTTCTATTTCTCTAGCTAACACATTGACCCGTTCGTCAGTCGAACTGGTCATCGGCAAGACACTGGGAAAAATCCAGCTGTGTTGGTGGACTGTCAAAAAAATCCATAGTTTTTTTTTTCCAGCCGGCAGGCAGAACTTGGTAAAAGGCCAACAGTTTCCTCTTAAGCCATTCGTGTTCCTGTGTCGGCCAGCGGTGTTCAGGTAGACTCAGGCCTAACACCTGCGATCTTTGTACCCCGTACACAAAAGAGCGCACTGCATGTTTATTCAAAATGATCAACCAACATTAACACATGACAATCAATAAAAATCCTGTTCATGAAAAGCTAGCAAATAGTAAATTGATGACAGAGTGGGAGGCAGTAAAGAGTGGTAATGGTAGAGTTGGGGAGTTGATGAGAATGGATGACAGAAGCCTCACCTTTAGGTTGAAGACGGCAGGGTTCCCTGGCAGAAGCTTTGCAGCTTTCTCCACCCAGAACTCTGCTCTGCTGTCGCTTTCCTCCTGACTAACCAGCAACTCAGCCACCTTCAACACCAGGTCCCTCTGGGCGGGGTTCAAGTCCACTGACCGCTACAGACACACAGAGTTGAAGCCATTCCGTTTTTACTGAAGTGTGCAGATGTGATCAACAAGGACAAGAAAATCCAAAAACATGGAAGAGGTGGGAAAGAAAGACTTGTGGGATGGCTATTCATATTATTTATTTATACCTCACAAGTCATCTGAGGGAGGAAAGGGAAGGCTATTTAAGTTCTGGAATAAACATGATGAATCTAAAGACAGGAGGGTTTTGTACACTGTACGGACTGTTAAAACCCTCTGAGGCAAATTTGCGATTTTGGGCTAAATAAAACTGATTTGACTTCAATGTCAAGTTATCTCTTGATTTTATTTACTTAGGGAATACAACTAAATGCATCGTGTGCCCTGGAAAATGGTTTGACTCCTTATCACACACTAAAACTGGATGAACTGTAGTCAGTGCTGGTCCCAGACAACACTGCATACAGAACAGGACACAGTATTTTAACAGCCTAATGAGGCATATTTCACAGCTGGTAGGCCCAGCTGGAGAGCAGTGACTGGGAATAAAAAGATTGGAAATGAACAGGGTTTATGTGCCCAATAGTTCATCATGATACCCAGATGGGCCTTGATACTGAATTTCCACATGGGATCAGGATGTTCACGATTACAGTGGGTGTCCAACCTGAATAAAAGTGTACGGGGAAAACACATTCTGTATGTCAGTTAACAACCAGTGAACAAAGAGTGGCCTTTATTAAGTCAGTTATATTTTTGTAACATTTTAACACTGTTACAGCTGCTCCGAACCGCTGAGATTTAAGATTTGATTGTTTCTACTATTTCGACAGAGGAGAAAACTATTTTCACGTGATCATTTTCATCATGTTCATGTTTGACATCATTTGACCTCTGGATTTGAGCTGAATGCACCATCATTTTAGAAAAGTGACCAAGTAAAGGTTGTAAGTAAGTAAATGTTCACTTTGATGGATTACAGTTCTTTTTTCTTTTTTTGCACCTTCACTTTCAATAACTGACACCAAAGAAGGTGGGGAAATATCTACAACTGTGTGTAATGCAATGGAATGAGCAATAGGTAAGAAATTTAAACTACAGTCAGAGCACATGTAATTTGCCCACCCAAAGGAGGTATTAATAACAGCCTACACCTGCTTGGTTGGTTCACCTAAATAATTAAAGTTGGTTCCTTGTACCAACCTGTATTTTAAACAGATTTTTTTTATATTAACACAATGCTATCTTTGAATTTCAACCCTGCACACTTTATATGAGGTGTAATAACACAGATGTCAAGTGTTTTGGATAATCAGCTGGAAGGGGAACCCATTTACAACAACACACAATCCAAATTTAAAAGTCTGTACATTTACAGTACAAAGACACTCAAAGCAGAAAGGACAAAGTAAACGAGCTCGAGGTAAGATCTTTATCCACACTGTAGGATTGACTGCCTCGACGCAAATCATTTAATGTATGGCTTTTAGGCTGTGGAATGACGAACCACCTGCAGTAAATAGATAAAATCCTTCCCAGAATGAGATTAGTTAACAACGAACATCATTAAACATCTGACTCATTAAATGAATTCAGTGATATAAGTCCACATTTTTAAATGATCCCATCTGAATTGTTGCAACTTTTTAAATTAACTGATGGATGGACTGCGTTTACACAGCACTTCTTTAAAGATTCTCATTCGCCCACGTGCAGACAATCACATACTGGCCTGGCCATTAGCAGTAGTTTTAAGTTTTCTGTTCAATCTTGCTCAATGGCCCCGATCAGACCTGGTATTAACATCCGTCCCGAGTGATGCAAACACTTGTGGACAGCGCTAAGTACGCCAGTTAACACCTGGCCATAGAATGCCTCCAGAATGTGTCTCCTGTGACCACTTGTGAGCAGATCTCACTTCTGCGATTTACATGCAAATAAACTTTTCTTTTCTCTTCAGAAAGACCTATATCGTAGTTTTTAGCCAGTTTGACTATACAGATTGGTCTGATGTCTGTGTGTGTGTGTGTGTGTGTGTGTGTGTGTGTGTGTGTGTGTGTGTGTGTGTGTGTGTGTGTGTGGAGGAGAGGTTTAAGCCACAATATTAACACTGAATAAATCAATACTTTTGTTACATTATGGAATTGAAGTGAGTCGGAGGATGTTAGTTGAGTAGACAGGTCCTTCAATGTGGCACAGGATGCATTCGCGTTCACGCTGTTAAAAGAACGTGGCCACATGCGTCCCAGACCTCCACCGAATGTGGTTTGGGTGCTGAGATCTCAAATGCATCCTAAGTGCGTTCGCAGCTGTACTTGGCGCTTTCCACTTATGATCAGATCACTCAGGACGGATGTTAATACCACGTCTGAACAGGGTCAATGACGCTTTCACATGTGCACTGAGGGAGCCATTGTAAACAACAAGCCCTGGTTTTCATCCCAGTAAAGGCAGAGTATGTGGCAGACATTCATCACTCATTTTAAAACACTTTAACACAACATTGGTCTTCGAGAAGCACATCATGCTATACATTCTTTCCAGAGGAAAAACTCTTTTTATTCCCTCGGTGACGTTCTCCCTACCTTGTAACACCCCACGGCCTTGCTGACGTCTCCTTCTCTTTCGTAGAGCTGTCCAAGGAATTTGTGTGCTTTGGGATCCCTCTGCTGGACTTTGAGATACCCTGATACATGTCTAGGAAGGTTCAACACAAGCAGGATCATTGTCGATGGAGGAATGTTGAGAAGCAATAACACAGTCGGTCAACGAACAGCGGGGAAGCTCATGTGCTTACCTTTTGGCAAGTTCATACTCCTTTGCTTCAAAGTACAACTTAGCAAATAAAAACCCTTTGACTGGCTTCTGTGGAAAGACAACATTGAAGAGGAATATCAGGGAATATTTGAAACAGATTGTATTCTAACTTCTATTAGTTAGAACCCATGGCGATGAATGCTATTGCAACTCTGACATTTTATTTTTATTGACATGTCTACAGGTTGTCCACCCGATCTGAGCTAGTGTGGCCGACTTGTGCTTGGTTCAATCCCTTTACAGGTGCTGGTTCTTTGACACAAATTGGAACAACTGACACTCGCACATTATGAAAATAAGTCGCCGCCGTAACAGTATAATTATTGCATGAGGGCATGAATCTCATATACATGACACGACGGCGTATGCACCGGTTCAACCGAGAGCCGGGGTCCTTGTTGTTCTAGACACAACTATGACCAACTAGGCGCAGGAACTAGCCGATGGCTAATGAGCTAGCGCTGCTGTAGCAACCCACTGCCGCGCAATTCAGAGCAACCGGGGGGGAGGAGGGCACGACGCGGCGCTAACACGCCGGTTAGCTAGCGACCGCGCTGCTAGCCGGGGGCGGACAGCGGAGCCCACAGCCTCGCGCCGAACACGACGCACGAGCCGAGCGACCTCACACCCGCTTGATTTGAACCGAAGCTCGTGCTCGTTCGACCGGGTGCTCCGGCTGACACATGCGGGCTGACACCGCGGCGGCGGCGGCTCGCTAACATTAGCCACCGGCTCAACTTACCTCTTTGAGTGAGGGAGAAGAACTCTGTACGGAGGAGACGTAGCGGTCCACTTCAGCCTTACTCCGCCGCATGGCTCCAGAGACAGCGGACTAAGGTTCATACAACGCCGGCAATTCACAAACTATATGTATATTTTTGTTTTAAAAAATGGCATTAATATCGGCTCGACTGTCACTCCTCAGCGTTGACTGCCCATGGCGATGGTGCGCAGTCTCAAATCCAGCAAACTGCAGGATGTCACGTGGGCCGAGCGCTTTCTTGAATCGCCCTCCTTAAACCAATGAGGAGGGAGTATTCGGCATGACGCACGCTGACGCACTTCACTTTACAGGAAGTCCCGGGCTGTGACGGGGTCCTCAACTGTTCGACACCGATTAAATCCCAATTAATGCGCCGTTGTTTTTACAAGTTTGCAGTTCAAAGTTTGAACCTGTGTGTGAATAAAACATGGAATAATACAATAAACTATGCAAACTTGAAAATTTTAAGCAAGAAAATAATGTCATGGATTGTTTTTGTTTACCAATGAACTTCCTACTCAATCGAGTTCTTCCTAGAGTTCTTCCTAGTGCAATAGAGTAAAAATTGGATTAAAACACTATTTGGTGTCACCTGTTCTCTTTTTAAAACAGCACCAACTCTCCCAAGTACATATTTGTTCCATGCATCTTGGAAAAACTTGGAGAAACTGGCCACGGTTTCTTTTGTTGACTTTGGCTGTCTCTTCGAGTAGTCACAGAATGACTCTGTGATGTGTGAGATCAGGGCTTTGTGGAGGTCATGCCATATTTTGCTGGACTCTGTGTTCTTATTTTGTCTCTGAAGACGGGTCTTTGTGACCCTGTGTATGGATTGGGCTCGTTGTCCTGCCGCAGAATAACATTTGGGACCATGCTGTCAAACATGATTTGACAGCTGGACAACATAATGACCAGGTACATGCAAACTTACCGGGCCACTTAAGGACTACAAAGATGAACCAAAATGCTTGGTATGTCATTTTTTCCAGGAATGGCATTATAGATCCAAATGCATCACTTTCAGTGTGGAACAATCAAAACAAAAAGCTTGGAAAAATGAAATGTAAAACATGTAATCACAGTCACCTCTGCAGCCGTGTATGTTGCGAATTAAGTCGGAGAAAACTTATTTTAAATCTAAAGAATCTGCAATACACTCACAAATCTCCTTCATGGTATACCTTGAGAGGTGTCAGAACTCAAAAATGCTACTACGTGCACACTGGTGTGATGGACATATTTATTCAAAAGAATTAATATACTGGAGAAAAATAAAACTTTCCATTGAAGTGTAAAACATGCACTTTGGTGTGTTTACATTGAGCGCTATTGTCTCTTGACAAGCATTGTGAAGATTGAATACAATATAAGAGCAGTAGTCACCCAGGTAGTAAGATATCAAATACCAACAGGACTATTTTGAAGCTGAAGTTCTGCTTCAAAACAAACAGTCCGATGGAGGGTATGTCTTTGACATGACGTATGAGAAATGCTGTGGCTTAGGCAGTGAGTAACATTGGCTTTGTAGTTACTGTAAAATAGTGGAATGTGTCTTTCTATATATGAAAGAAAAAGCTTTCTATGATAAAATACCTGCTTGAGTGAAACACGCAGTGAAAATGGATATGAACCTTTCCCATTCACAACAGTTGGTTTTTCTTTTCTAAGAGGGTCTGAGCCTCGAGGAAGTCGGTACACCTCCCTAAGAGGATCAATTGCCTCTTAGGCAAGTGGTCTCTGCTGGATTACAAACAGCAGAGACGCATGTTCTCACATCTGACATTACTCCCACATCCGGTCTCTCTCACTACACGCACGCACGCACGCACAACACACACACACACACACACACACAGAGAGTTAACAGTTGTTATGAAAGAAAACCTGAGACTGTGAAGTCCAGTACTTGTTGACAGCATGTCACAGATTTTGCCTCATCCATATAGTATTTTTTCAAGCTGTAGCTCTGGTGTTGAACTGGACTGCATTACTTTGAAAGGTGTTTACAATATTCTGTCACTCTCGTGGATTTACTGCAAATCTCAGGAGATGAAGCAAAAACTGAAAATAGTTCACTTGAGATTAATTACAGGGTTATTTTAGATTTTGAAAGTGAGCCTGATAAACTGGTAACTCAGTGTAAATACCACTTTGCACAGAGATTGTTTCACATGTAAAATCCACAGTTTGTAAAAAGGCAATCCAACATACTGCGGGTAACGGGTCAGTCCATCACTGCTGCATCAAGGAGGGTACAGTAAAAATAGAATAAAAAATCCAATTTCATAGAGCTAAACAAACTTATATTATTACAGAAAATACATGTTAGTAATACATAAAATGATACATGTTGGTGGAAAACTTGAAATATTGGAGATATTATATACACATTCAGAACAACTGCATTTTTTCCATCTTTGTTAGGGTTTGCTAAACATCATACAAGAGTATCAGTAACATACTGTAACAGGAGTCAAACAGGGGACAGATTTTTGGCATCACGAGAAACGTTGGCAAACTTTAAGGCTATTTATTATCCCCATGTTCAATGTTTTCTTAAAGTTTGTGATATTATTAAATACAGGACCATCGTTATGTGTGTTAATGTTTACCTATTTTGTGTAGCAGTGAAATAAGGCAATAATGTAAAGTGTAGTATTTGAGCCGAGCGAAGCAGAACAGGTTAAATTTACTGACCAACAATCATCAGTTTCAGGCTCATGAAATGAGAAGTGGAGCGTTCCACTGAAATAAAATACCAATTAAACCAACATGTTACCAACAACATAAACCGCACAGATTATATCTCTTGCGATTGTAAATTGTGGAAATGGGACTTCTTCCATGCGAGGCCACCTCTGGGACCCATCTCTCCCGCCCTCCTGCGGCCCGGCTGCGTGTTCACTTGCGTGCAACCGTTTCCGACAGCTTCTTCAGCCTCTTCTTCAGCTCCAGAGGGAATTTCTCATAGCACTTCTTACATACTGGCTTCATGTCAAACTCCACAAACTTGTTCCTGTGGAAGAGACGTGAAGAGTTACGGGTTAGAAGCTTCGTACATGTTGTCACTCACTGTAAATATGTGTCAGTGCTACTGTATGTATAGTGAGCAGGTTTTTTTGTTTGTTTTATAGTTACTGAGAATTTGAAATTTTTAGATCACTTGTAGATTATGTTCATAATCATGTCAATGTCATTTTATTTTAATGACATAATAAAGTTCCAGAGCCCCTTCTCCATACATTGGTTTTTACTTCTTGGTCTTGTTTTCTTTTCTTTTTTTGATTTTTTTTTCAGAACGTTCAACCTATAACTTGCTCTGAGATTCCAGGGAGAATTTGTGAAAAGTCAAACCAACGGTTTGTCTTTATGCAGATGCATGATGATGATCTCTGACCATTGTAGTGGAAAGATTCTTGATTTTGTTTTGATCAACCACTGAATGTTCTGGCACACATATCCTTAGACAAAACACTCACGACGCACTGATATAGATCTACTTTAAATGTTCTGAATATTTTCTATGACTAACATTGCGGCGTTACAGTTCGCGCTCTGGGAGTGCCTTGTGGTTGTTTTCTGTACTGAATGCCTTAATCCTGACTAGTGGTGACATGTTTCCCAGTGTTAGGTCACTCGAATGTGTCCAGTCAGTGTATGTTCACCTACTAACTCTCTGCTTCCCAAAGCCAAAAGAACTATTTCAAATAGCGACCTGAGGAGTGAAAGTGGCATGAAGCACGTTTGAAATACGACAACGATGACACTGTAGGAGAATAACAACATGAAGGAAGAAGGATGGAAACTGACCAAAAGGAAGAACAGTGGAAATGAGGAGAAAGGAGAAAGAGAGGATCACAGACACATGGGCATCAACTTCTTCTTTTTCTCTTTAGAGTCGCGCTCACGCTTGGCGAGACGGCGCTTCATGTCGTCCGGCAGGCGTTCGTAGCAGTGCTTACACACCGGTTTCAGATCCACCTCCACAAACTTATCCCTGACAGGGCAGGGAGGAAGGAGAGATGGCGGGAGATAGGTGTAGAAGAGGGGGAAGAGACGAGGAGGGGTGGGGGGGGGGCAGAAGGATGAGAAGGGAAAGATAAAAGGTTGGAGGAAGAGAGTGAACGTTGGAGAGAGGACAGGGGAGGAAAAAGTGGAACAATGGGAGCATACAGAAGGACAAAGAAGTTGAATGAAAAAAGGAAAGAGAGGTGGAGAGGCAAGCCCAAAAGAGACACAAGGTTAAAAGAGAAAGGTGAGAAAATCAGGAATGGACAGGTTTTGAAAAACAGCCATTTTACAGCAGCAAATAGTGCCCAAATGCAGCCTAGATGAGAAAGACAAACACGACAGACAGCAGCAGAGAGAGCTTGACCAGGTCACATGTGAATTCCCGACAGTCTTCAGAGAATATAATAAATACTTAATAAGTAGATAATCCAGGGTAAATGTGTGGATGTGCGCTGTGACGTTATCCAAATGTTACTGAGTGTCTTTTATTTAGACTCACTGCACCACTTACTTGAGGGTGAGCTTGGTGTTGCAGGTGGAGCAGGCGAAACAGTTGACACACCAGGCCTTGTTCAGAGCAGACACCACTGAAACAAGAAAAGCAAAACAGTCACATGAGACACTGATCCAGATTACTATCATGTGAGCAAAGACACTGAAGTTCTCCACCTAATTTTCAAGGAAAACCTTGCCAGAGTAAATCTACACACAACACGTGGATCAGGATACAGTGAGTGTTGCGTAAAAGACAAGTATTTCTCACCATCTCCTTCGATAACACGGTTGCAGTGGTAGCAGACATCTCCAAACAGCTGAGTGTGTCGAGGTGAGAGAAAGATGTTTTGAGTTATAGCTCATGAAAGTGTGCAACACATTGAGGCAATTGTAAGTCTTCAACCATGACACTCGGCATTCAAATGCCATGCAAACAAACACAGGCTACAGAGGAATTTTAAAAGAGTGATGTTTTGAATGCATGACCCCAAAAAAACTGTCACAGCAGCATGTTTCAAATTTTGTAGTGTTCAAAAGTAAATATCCCCAGTACAGTTGGGCGTTACCTGGTTGTAGTGCGTTTCGCAGTAGGCCAGGCCCTTGCGTTCGTAGTGACGGTGTCCGAGGAAGGGTTTCTCACACTTAGCACACACAAAATGCTGCGAAACAAAACCCCCCCATAGCCAAGCACACACGGTTAGCACAGCCGTCAGAGTCAGTACATAATCACATTGAGACCACGACACAGGATTATGTCTAAAATAGGCCTGTTTTAGACACATATCATGTCAGACCACAACCAGATCAGCTCAGCCCGGATGTCTCCTTACTGCCTCGAAAGTGAAGATAGATGGTAGAGAAGAGAAAAACAACCTCTAGGGGGAGCACTAGTCTGCCAAACAGATGTAAAGAATCAATGGTCAGGCATGAGAGAATTTAAAGTAAATTTAGCCCTTCAAACTAATCCAGTGAGGTTCCCTAATGTGTCTGTGTAAACGGACATCATGGATTAGTGCCACAGAGCAGGGTTACACTAATACAGATTTTTTTGAATTCAAATCAGAGGTGATATTTGTGATGGAGGGGGCTGCCAGCCACTTACAAACTGTAATTCCAGAGAAAATGAGTCAATTAGGAATCATAATAGCTTTCTTTTTTGTGAAATGTTGAATTAGGGAGGAAACTAATTTGACGAAACAGGGTTCATCATGGTGTGATAGACAGACGGAGAACTCAAGGCCAATTGATAAAGTGACATATTAGTGTAACCCCTATATGAGTCTAACCAGGCAGGGGGGAAGCGAGACACTGGGCAGCAGTCGGCAAAAGGTCCGGTTTCTTAATCCCCTCACCATGTCAAAGTGTCTCTCACAATAGGCGTGACCACCTCGTTCATAAAACGGGTGGCCCTGAAACGGGCGCTCGCACACAGTGCATACGTGATGCTACATGTGGAGAGGGAGACGACAGGAAGATGGCCATACGATGTGAAATGACAGAAGGGAAGATACAAATGCAGAAGGTGGAGGAAAAAAATATAAATATAGAGACAGACTGCAGATGATAGAGGAGTGATGTACACAGATCGAAGAAGAAAGCACCGAACCTTACTGTGGAGATAAAGCTGGTAAAGGTTTGAGTCACAAATATTTTAAAGAACTGGAATTAAAAGAATAGAAAAATAAACAGACTTGACATATAAATCTATTAGATAATTATTGGAGATATTGTCTTAGATTAGATCAAAACAACAGTAAAAAAAATCTTAATACATTCCTCTAAAGTCACTTTTCTGAATGTGAGTCTATGCTATGCTAAGAGTAACTGCGGTTGCTTTTGAAAGAGTTTACAGTTTAATATCGCACCTCCACATGCCACTGCTTGCCCATGGCATTGACCACGCGGCCCTCGATGGGTCTCCGACAGGCGCCGCAGATGGGGACGCCCATCTTGTCGTGGCAGGGCAGACAGTACAGCTCCCCCTTCAGCTCCCTGGCGTCTGCAGTCAGCTCCTTACTGCAGTACACAGAGGGAAATAACACCAGTTATTATTTGATAAAAAGCCACAAATAAACATTTGATTATGCATTTGAAAAAACCTGCAGTTACATGTTAATTACACATCTGGTACAGTACATTATACATACAAAATACCCACATCATTCTGTGAGAACTTGTGGAAGTAAATGTAATGCAATTAAAGATCACACCCTTTTCAAATAAGATATCACATGGCACAAATTCAGATCAGCTCATGGGCATGTCACACAGCTTGATTTGCAGTTATATATTTTGTCCAGCAGAGGGCACTGTAAGGTCATTTTGTGGCAGACGTGAGCGTCTGATGCAAGACTATGCACTTGCAACCTGATTTTTGTTGGATCTTTGCTTACATTTAGTAACATTTTATCTCTTCACACAATTAGACTTGCAACAAATATTGATGTTGTCATAACAGGAAAGCAGCCAAAAACTTCAGAATAGCAGAATCATTTTTCAACATAACAAAATAAAAGTCTGACACAAAATCTGTATGTGTGTGTGTGTTTGTATGTGTGTATGTGTGTGTGTGTGTGTGTGTGTGTGTGTATGTGTTGTTTACCCGCAGTTATTGCAGTTGAAGTGATCAGGGTGGTAGGGGTCGTTCTTGAACAGCAGAGGCTGCTCGTCGATAATAGCGTGACACTTCTGACAGATGTACTTGCCGAGGCCCCGAGCTTTCTCCCTGTTGTGACATGGACGACACAGGTGCCTGATGGACGAGAGAGAGAAATACATTAAAGGCAGAGACACAGGTCCTCGATTAGACAATTTGTTCATTAGGTTCGATCAATAAAGTGCTAATTCGGACAAATATGTCTCCTCTGGCATGTTCTTCATGGATCCTTACGCTTATAACCGAATCACTGAAGGATTTCTGTGTTGTGTGATATAACTGATGGAGAGAGTCGCTGAACAGCATCACAAAATATCCCCAGCCCAGGTTTCTGAAGCTTACGGGCTATATAATCAGTATATTTTCTTGAAACAGAAAACTTCACCAGTTTCCGCATCTGTACAGTTTCCTTCTCTCCTGACACTGTCATCAGTGACAAACAACCTCGCAAAAGACGAATAACGGGCGTGATATCACACAAATATCACCAGTGCGATCACAGTGGATGTTGGTTGTCGAGGGACTGACCTTCCAGCGTTCTTTACAAAACCGACGTCGGCCAACACAGCCTGGCAGATATCACAACAGAAACAGTCCGGGTGCCAGCTGTTGTTCATGGCCTTGATCACGCGGCCGATGATGAATTCACCTGATGAACGAAGAACGTCAACAGAGAATGGAGAACTTCAGATCATGATCAAACAGCTAATTAGATATTCATTTTAAGGATGTAACACTATGGGCTACATCTCCATATTCACTCTCTTTTAGTGCAGTTCAGACACTTACCACACTGGTGGCAGCAGGGGGCGAACAACATCTGGAAGTCGTGTTCACAGTACTTCCGTCCTTCAAACTATCAACACAATTCAAACCATTTTTACAAAATTAATAAAATCACACAAAGGCACATGAACACATTATAATAGTAATCACATTAATTATTAGTATCTATATACGCAAACTGTCACACTGTGAAAAATCTAAAGAGTGACAACCTGAATGATGGATGACTACATGGAAATGGTTGACCCGTATTGCGTCTTTCTTTCAGAATGAATGTGCATCACAAAATGCAGATTTGGGTTCAAACATCCAAATCACATTAACCCAAGTCACAAGTCCCTCTTTGATCCCAGTGAGAACTAACCAGACGTCATATTTTCTGTGCAAGATAATTACTTAATAGAATGAGTGTACTGAGGACATGGAAAACGTAATTTCTTCTTCACCACAAATTATGATATATAGCTCCTGCTGGGCATTTTAATTGAAATGTTATTTTTGTTAAGATTGTTAAAAAATTTCAGAAATAACCACTTTCTTATGATTCTACTGTAGGTGATGTAGAAAAACAGTGATGCTGAATACAAGGACAAGATTTAAATGTACTTATTGAAAATTTGAACGAAGAGAAAAGAGAAAAATACTTTAATACATAAGAGTTTTTTAGGTCTCTAGTATCATTAAAGCAACTGCAGAGTGGATGATTCTGCATGCCTGTCTACCTACAATGTCAACAACAGTGTGATCGTGCTGTTCAATCGACTGATGATTATTAATGGCAGAGGAATAGGGGATGAAAAATGAATACCGGCCTGTTTCTCTGATGTTCATATTGATCGGAGCACTAGAGCCACCGTCTCTTTGATGAACTGACCGACATAAAGAGAAACACCTGGCCTTGCGTCGAGGCTGCTGCGCTGACAGGTTACTAGAAACGGGCTTCCAATAATTCAATACTGCACTGAGGTTGAGCTCAACCCCTCTTTATTTACCTCAACAGCACCGTGTGTTTAAATTCTTTGTCTATGGGATGTGCACTGACAACAACTTTGCCCTCATCAAGCCATCATTCTCGATGTAAGGGGAAAAGATGAGTAACACCGTGGTTATGTTTTCATAGCAACTTCTGTGCATCCTACAGTGTTTCCCAGACATGTCTAGACTGGTCAAGGCAAATATTTGATTGATTTAAAAATGGATTAATATAATCATTTATTGGATTATTATGTTAGAGCGGAGGACAAAGCGGCACCTCATAGAAGAGTCCCTCTGGGAACTGTTGGAAGCACTGGGCGCACACAAAGCACTGCTCGTGGTAAAGTTCCCCGTTGCTGTTGACAATCTTCTCTGCCGGGGCGAAGCCGCTCTTGCAGCGCTCACACATGGCGTTGGCCAGAGCATTGGCCATGTTGCTGAAAATGAAAAGAAAAATAGTCAGGATCAATTGCACAGTCAACATTTATATAAAGAGAATTCATACAAAACGTCCACAGGTTAAAACAAATGAAAGCAGAGGCAGTGAATGTG
This sequence comes from Scophthalmus maximus, assembly GCF_022379125.1. Classification (NCBI taxonomy): domain Eukaryota; kingdom Metazoa; phylum Chordata; class Actinopteri; order Pleuronectiformes; family Scophthalmidae; genus Scophthalmus; species Scophthalmus maximus. The sequence goes on along the minus strand of NC_061528.1, from coordinate 14,566,382 downwards.
ATATTTAAATACAGATGAATGAACCGCGATCACCACGACAAAACATCAAATACAATTCACAGTGAACAGCTGATTTATTGAAATCTGATTGATGTCCAAGCACTGGTGGTTCATGATTAAGGAATGTGTTTCTGTAACTCCAGGAAGATGTCGGGTATCTTCCGGAGATTGCCTCCATCACTTCATGACGATCGCAGGAGGGGAGTCGGACACGTTCACACCAACAGGAACATTTTGTGGCGTCTTCGTAGAGCTTGCAGGAGACAGTGTTTTTGTTTACAGTAATCAGCACGCCCACTCGATTTCCCAGGAGTAATCTCACGTGGTCGCGCTCTGATTCTCACTTTCCAGAGACTTTCACGAGAGGGCTGGCAGGAAAAGATTCCGAAAATGTCCGTAGCAACATTTGCGGCCATAGCGTTCTCACGTGCAGCCCCTCTGGAAAATTTCCAGGCTTTCCGGTGCATGTTTGAAGGCAGCAGCGTGTCATGTTTCCTAAATGTCAATAAACCCTGAATGACCAGGGTCATGTCGGCAACACACACCCCGCAGCACCGTTTTATACTGTCTTGAAAATGGCTGGATGAAGTTCTCAGTAAGAGGAGAAGAGGAGTGTAGAGTGGGGAAAATGTGATGCAAGAGGTTTTCTGCACACACACACACACACACACACACACACACACACACACACACACACACACAGGTTTATTTTGGCTCTGTGTATCAGGGCGTGGGGATCAGTGGGAAAGAGGGAAACGTACATGTTTGTTTGAGGGATGTGCTGAAGTTACTGTTTATCCATCTGTATCTTATCATATAAGAAAAAAAACCGAAGCCGATACTGCACTTTCATAAAGCGATCACACCTGTCTTACTGACTCGCTCTGCCTAACACAACCAATACATCACCAGGGCAGGGCCCCAGGCTTTTACTTTGGAAGCGCTGCTGCCAGAGCCTGCAGAACAAATGTGGTCACGCCCAAGAAGCTGCCGCAGTGCATCAGGAAAAGGTGTTTGTTTATATTATTATATTCTTCTCGCTATCACATTGGTTCTTCAAAACAATTACCATCTCTGTCTTTCACCTTACAACAGGAACCCATTCATACAGATATGAAAACTCACTGCACTAAGCAGGAGACATCTGTGGTGACAGGTGTATTTGAAGTTGTTGACAAGGTTTTGGATTTCAAGAAAATGGAGGTGCTATCATATAAACACTGCTCACAGTTGGCCAATTGGTCCGTGATGTATCTGACGAGTGTGAATATATTCTCAGATGGATATTTTTAAAGACTTAAAATCGGAGCACCAGTGTCTGACTTTTCTCCTATTCCTGGGAGTTATGGATGAACGTGGTGTGGCACTGGACAATTCTCTATCACCTGATGATCTATATGATATGATCATACTGCCACAAACCCACTTCTATGGCAGTTTTATATATAGGCTGAACCTTGGACTAATTCCATGATGATCCCATCCTAATAAGAATGACTCCGATCAAACCTTTCCAACATAAAAGCTACAAACTAATTAACTAATAGCAAATGTCACAATGCTGCTGCTCACAACACTTATCCATATCTGGGGAAAATTGGATGTGGAATGGAATTAAGTCGAACACAGAGATGTTAAACCAGTATTTTTCTTTTTAAAGTAAAGGGAGGAGAGAATGGTGGGACCATAGTGGCTTCACTGTTTAGTTTGAAAGGTCAGAATACCAAAGTGTATCCAGGCAACACACACACACACACACACACACACACACACACACACACACACACACACACACACACACACACACACACACACACAGCCTCTCTTTTTTGTTAACAATGCACATTTGAACTGTACCAGACGAGATTAGCTGGTGTGCCCTGAAATAAGATGTTGGAATAAGCACAGCGTTCTCTCAGCAAAAACTTATCAAATACATACTGCTCTATTATATACCCTGTCTGAGCTGATATCACTCACACACACACACACACACACACACACACACACACACACACACACACACACACACACACACACACACACACACACACACACACACACACACACACACACACACACACACACACACACACACACACACACACACACACACACTCTGACAGCCCTGCCTTGTCCAAAGGATTTTTGGGAGGAAGTGACACATCCCTTAGGCATTTCCACCCTCCTATATCTGCCTCTCGCACCCTGCACAAGCCTGTGAGTCAGTCTGCCCTCCCTGTGCTGAAAGTCTCTCTCCTGCATCTCGCTGCACTCTGTCCGGACATCTTCACCTTTCTGCACCCCGTCCTGGCTGAGGCAGCAGGATTATGTCTTAGTATTTAAATCTTCAAAAGATTGACGTATTCATTGTCACAGCTTCATCTTGAAGCAGTCGTAGAACAAAAAACCGAAGAACCCAAATGCAATGGACGAGCTCCAGCAACGAGGGCTGGGGGCATTGTGTCGTGTGAACTCTGTATACTGGTGGCAAAAAGCACACCATCCCTCGCCGGCCTCCCAGCAGCTACTGTGTTCCAGGTGGTCAGACTTGTGTGCAACGTTACTGATTTTGGTCACTCTACCTTTCTGTAAAAGTTTGCACCTTTTACGTTGGATAAAAAAAATTACATATCTGTTCACTTACATCTGTGAAACATGTACTCCTAGGCTGTACCTCGACAAAATCAAAAGTACACCAGCACGGCAGATAACGCTCTACATATGTCTCTCCCGTTAACTCCTCCATTCTGACCTGTGACTATAAATGGAGTCTGGTTGTCGGCGAAGGGAGATGGTGTAGACTCGACTTCTGTTATGACTACATTCTGTTCCCTCCTCTGGTCCGTCAGTGTTCATCCACCTCATATTAAAACATCACGTTATTAACAGTGATTTACAATTTACACACATTTAAAGGATTTTCACACTGACAACGACGTGGACAAACGGGACCCTGACATTACTCTGATGTTTGCATATTCAGATGTTTGAATATTCAGTTAGTGTCTTTGCTCAGTTCTCGCGGCACTCAGTACTTGCCTTCTCAAATTCAAAACTATTTTTGACAAGCACCATGTCTTCAAATTTTCGGTGCCAAAAAGGTATCGCCCGACACCAACACACCAACCGCTGGACATTGCTCTCAACACAGTTTCTGTAGAGTTTGGACAGACCACATGGTCAGAATCAGAAAGTTGTATTGATGGACAAGATTATACATCTGAAAACAACACCTGCCAACGACCATGATTTGTAGTAGAAAAAAAAATGTCTGAGGATTACTGGGTTCTTTCTGCACGGAAACCATTTTCGTCTCCCACACGTAGGGGCTTTAAACGTTTCCACCACTGACAGGACTCCAACTTTATCATCTCTGGCTTCTTGACCAGAATTTAGATATTTTTGTTGGTTCCTAGCACCTGATCATCCTGAGACAGAAAACCGAGGCCAGAATAGTCAGAAGCACATTTTGTAAATTTAGCCTCCCTGTCCCCTCATGCCTACATACTTGGGATGCCAGTTGGCATATTCTTCTTTGCATATAACAACTCCCCCCTTGGCACAGAAATAGCCCTTCCTGTGAGCCCCTTCCTGTGGCGCACAGAGCAATCCCTGCACAAACAGGGACACCTACCGCAGCTTGAGCAAGCCAAACTGGCTGGTAAAACCCAGGTGCTTAAATATATCGGAGTTTTTCACATTCTGTCACACAACAATAAGCTTAGAGAACAGAATATAATACATGTCAGCACATGAGCAGACTGAATTACCCACCACACACACCTACACATACCCGTTTGTTCCCCCACGCACTGTCGTCTGTTTAATTGGCACGTCATTGACCAGCATATGATTCTTACTCTGTGATGGTAAATCACTGATGAGGAAAATCATCTGCCAATCACAACCATCCCTGCCCTGAGCCAGGGAAACGAGCTACAGCTCATGTCCTGGTCTCTGCTCCATGACAGTCCATCAGAAATCAAGTTAGACTTAAATGAGTATTGGGTTTTTGAAGGATGATGATGATGATGATGATGATGATGATGATGATGATGATGAGTAAAGAATGATACACACTCTGAAACAACACTTTGATGTGTCTCTTCACCTAAAGACATACTACTGCAGAGCGTCCCGATTGGTCAACTGCTCTTTTGAAGAGCCGGATGATGCAGTTTTTACTGCTGGATTTAAATCTTTTCATACAGCACTAGTAGAACTTCTCATATACAATATATAATCATAAGAACATATCCATAAAGTGTCATTGTTATCTGTGAAAACCTTCACTTCTAGGTTGACAACTGAACGACATCATGTTCTAACCCCAGTCCACGGCACTGTGTACTTACAAGCGAGCGTAAAAATCACAAAACTCCTTATAAACTTTGACATCGCTCTTCCGCCTCTGGGACTTGGACTCCGGCACCTCGGCCTCCCCTCCATCCTGCAGCCTCTGGTGGTAACCGTTCATCTCCCCACGAGGAACATGGTCCAGGACCTCCCTATCCTCGGGTATTGACGGCGGCAGGGCACGACCGTTCATCTCCATACTATAATCTACGACAGATTGAAGTGGCAAATATCCGCCTTCAACCTACTGTATGACAGTATAACTGCTGTCGAAACACCTAATAATCAAAATCCCTTTAACGCCAGTTCAGTGTTAGTTTCCAGTAACGAGCGGTGGGATCCTGAGAGCAGTGGGAGCACTAATCCACGGAACAAGGAGACAGAACCGCTGATCCGACTGCGCTGGGAGTACTCTCTCCCTCTGTCTCTCTCACACATACACACACCCTCTCTCACGGACACACTCCCTCTTTCCCACATCAACTCTTTCTCTCTCTCTCTCTCTCTCTCTCTCTCACACACACACACACACACACACACACACACACACACACACACACACACACACACACACACACACACACACACACACACACACACACACACACACACACACACACACACACACACACACACACACACACACACACACACACACACGTGTCTATTCTTGGGCAGGTTACCGGAATTAAAGAGCCCACCCTGACGCCTGTCCAGACAGAGGTCACTGTTTCACGGTACGTACACACGCACGCGCATGCACACACACACCTATTCTGTAGTTTTTATAGGGTTTGTGTCCCTAATATTTACAGTCTCTACCCATGCTATAAATCTGTGTGACTGTGTTTGCATGTTGAACAGCTGGAACTCTTAGCTTTCTGGGAGATGTAACAATGTGGCTCCAACTCGGCATTGCGCAAAGTGGTAATTTTTGCACCGAAGAAGCTAACACAGTCAGTCAATATAATAACAATAAAAAACAAATGTTTATTTCATCATCTGTTTGACATCCATCGAGTAAACGCACCAGAACAAGGGGAACAAGTTGCAGTTTGTTTAGACGAACAACAGCTATTGTCTCCTGATGCGACTGATGAAACGCATATTTATAGTGTCAATTACAATGGTTGTAAAAATCAGAATCCTGCATATGACACTACAAAAGATGTAAAGGACTTTGCATGTGACAAAATAAAAATGAAGTTAACAGAGAGTGGGCTCACACCGACTGCCTGAGTTGGCGTCCTTGCACACTGTCACATTCATCATTTCCAAATACACTTTAACCCGCCAACTGGTGCACAATGTTACGTGATTATTTGTGGACCGCCTATTTTTGGCAGTAAAGGAGCCTGACAGGATTCACACTCGGGATATATAACAGAAGCGTGGACTGAGTCTTCCCCCAGGTGAGTCAACAGAACAGCTTAAACATCAGTTCAAAACATCCATCCGATGCGATCCAGAAGAAGAATCCAATATTGGTCCCACACACCCACATATCTCCAGCTCCTCTGGGTAAACGACAGCTCTTCATGTGGTTTTAACTCTGCTGGAATCTCAAATTAATGACCACTTCCCAAACCGGGAAACGTCAAAGCCAGATCCGGAAATACACCCCGGCGAAATAAACATGTTTGATGCTCCGCTGGAGAGCAGCCGCGGCGTTGGTCCCGTCTTCTACATTACTCCATCATTCTACAAATAGACACCCAGTGGAGCCTCAACTCCAAACTAGGTGCTGGCAGCTGCTGTTTAGTGTCTGCGAATGTGGGTGCGTGCGTGTGTGTGTGAGAGTGAGAAAGAGAGAGAGTTTGTGTACATACAAGTTACTTAAGTGATTAAGATCCTCAACTTTGATCAAATCTTGTACACTTTGGGCATTTTTAACATATTAAGTACAGCAAAGAGGCTTCTGTCTTTTTAAACGCTGCTTCGACTATTCGGTCTCTAATGAGAGACAGGCCCCGGGGTTTGACATGAATGACACAATGAGCCAAACATTTCACCAGGCACCACTTAACGCTTCCAGAGCCCCCTTTCCACGGCGGGTCATTGTTTCCAGATCAAAGTCAAAGGCTCCGTCGGGGAGTCTTGTCCACTGGGAACCACGTTAAGTGACCGGGGTACAATGGGGCAGAGGGTGGGCGCTCAACAGGAAACAAGCAATCTCTCCTCCTGATTACAGTCATCGCCATGTTCCCGGAGAGTTCCACCCTTAAAACGAGAGCACGGGGGACCACAGTGTGCAGCTCTCTGGTGTCCAGACTGGTCCTATTTGATTTAGATTGAAATTGACACAGAAATTTAACACTAATAAGTATTTCAGTCATGTATCTAGAAGCAAAATGGACATAGACTCCAGGTCAGCGAAGCATACACGCAAGTGCCTGAAACCTGTACTATCTGGAATGACCAGCAGAGGGCTTCAAAAAATAAGTCAGTTTCTATAGAAGTCTATGAGAAAATGACTTCTCGCTGGATTCATAATGTCAGTTAAAAACAATTCTGCTGAGTTTATGGTCTCAATCTCTAGTCCCAGGTCTTCTTCAATACAGCATCATGTTCCTTTTGTAAACCACGGTTTTGTTTAGAGTAAAATAGACGAAAAAGCACCATATGCATTGGGCCGTGGATACCGGGCAATTGACAGCTGGTACCGTCCAATGGGTGCAGGTCGCAGGTGGATTGTGGACAGAGTCTCAGTCTCAGTGTCCTCAGGCTCTCAGTAAGACCCAACCCCCAGCTCCTCCAAATATTGTTATTTATGGTCTCAAAAAACCAAGATGGCGCTGGCCAGAAAGGCCAGAGAGAGAGAAAGAGAGGGAGAATGTGAGTGGCGACATGGAAGTCAACCTGATCTCTAAAACGGCAACAGCAACTGTCAGGAGTCGACTAGGTGTCTCTGGTGAGATCCCGCCGCAGGACAGGATTATGAGACTTCTTTAAGGGGGTCAATAGAAGTCAATGGTCAGGTCACCCGTGCTAAAGAAAAAGATGCAGGAAATACACGGTACCAATGGACTGTATGGACTGTGGCTGTGATAGACTTATAGCCATTGATTTTCCAACATGGCGGATGTTTGTGCATATGATCTGTTGCAGTTGTCGCCGTTAGTTATAATCAGCCGATAACTCAAACTCTGACATCTTAGCTGTCCCCCAAAATGCTGGATGAGTATAATGTGGGAGTTGAGTGATGCTTTGAAGCACCACAAATGGTATCTGGGACAGACCAATTGCAAATACAATGTCATTTTGATAATAATGAGGTCATAATTTCGAGTTTGACCACGCAATCCTATCTGCTAATATTTCTTATTTAGGTGAAATAGAGGCCTCCCGTTTATAGTAACAGCTGTAACTCTCTCAACCGGTACAAAACAAGCACACTCAGGGTGGAGGAACAAATCAAACACACCCCTGCTCTCTCTCTCTCTCTCTCTCTCACTCACACACAAACACACACACACACACACACACACACACACACACACACACACACACACACACACACACACACACACACACACACACTGTGTCAACAGCAACCATGGCAACACAGACGTGAGGGCCACTCAGGCAACACCGTTTTTCCCTCTGACAGGGCATCGAGTGTGTGCACGCAAACAACACAGGCACACAAAAAAATTGCATGGAACACTCAGTGACACACACTGATTCTGTGAGTGTGCAAACATAAATCATGACTAACGTTTCCTTTGTTTTGCACTTTTTGTTCCCGACGCCCATTTCAACCTGCCCTATCAAGGGGCCAGTCCCATTTCTCTACATTTCCAAATTTATTTAAAACTCCTACAAGGTTGCTGATTAAATCATTTATTTTGACATGTTGAACATGATTAAACTTAACACTACTTTAATGAAACCACAGTGTCTTTCACTTTGTGTCAACACTGTCACTTGCAATGTTTTAATTTCATACCAAAATGGTTTTCATAATGGATAATTACTGTAAAACAGCTAAACTGGTCAGGAGAAATTAAACCTGGTAAGCATGTTAAGGCTACACAAAAATCTCAACAAAACCTTTAAGGGTAAAACAATGCTTCTCTAATCTCCTTGAGCCAATGAGAGTTTATCAGGTTTGGATATTAACTTTATAGATCTCCAGGCAGATAGTTTCTGATTCTGTTTTTATGGCTTCTAAACTACTGTGGCTTCTACTGACATTTCAATTGGTTAGAATTTATGATCTTAACTGCAGGCACTGCACTGATGGCAAAACACTGCTTGCAAAAAGAAGTTTTGACTGTCTTCATCATCGTCATCATGTACAAATCTGCAGAAGGTCCACTCAACAGGAAGTGGTTTCTATCTTCAAGACTCTCAAAACTAGAGAGAACAGATTCATTTTTTTTTTTACCACAACTGACTCTTTTTAAACTCACTTGTTAGTCTCCTAAGCTTTTTTTTTCACCGCGTTACTCTTTCGTGCCTCTCTCAAATGCTTTTTTTTCAGCCTGCGTAGTGTGTAATGTGTATGCCCATAACATAGTCTTGTCTTATTGATGCAATTTATGGAGAAATTAGACAGGCCTGGTTTGATGCAGAAAGTCTACCTACTCATGTAACAAATGCAAAACCAGAGCTGTCATGTCACAATGAGACCGCACAACTGAGGTATCAAGCAAAACTGTGATTTTAAAACAGCCGATTCCTCCGACACCACTGTAAGTGCACTACTTTTGAAAAATCCCAAAATATTGAAGAAACCGCCTGCCAGCACACGCTGTGTCTGCATCCCACGGGAAGAACTGAAGTGTCTTTTTGGTTTGACTGGAGGAGGCGCCGCTAATGGGAGAGCTCCCTCCGCTCTCTCGGACCACATTCCTCACATTCCTCTAATCACTTCAGGATCAAACACACACACACACAGACACACACACACACACACACACACACACACACACACACACACACACACACACACAGGCGGAGAGAAAATGAGTGAGACAGATAGGTGTTTGTGAAAGACACAAAAAGAACATCTCACAAAACTCAACCGATGTAAACATATTGTTGTGAAACCGATATTGCAAACAAATGCCTGCACACGTCAATCTCGGCTGGTCGCACTACTCGGAGGAATGCAGACTCAGCTGCGATATTTGCTGATCAAACACTCCAGCACAACATCTCAACTAATCTATCCCTGTCAATACACAACATGGAGAAAAGGTCTTCCCTTCAAAGGATTCCTTGATAAACAGTGTGTTCTTCACACACACAGACCAACTCTCAGATTCATTACGTGATGCAAGGCAGCATCGGTCAGCGGCAGATAAGGATAAGAGGTTACCGCTGACAGCACGGAGTGAGCCCGCTTTAAATAGTAACAATAGAGAAGAAGATATTAACGCAAAAGGAAAAAAGAGCAACCTGGTAAAATATGAAGGGTGAAAACGTATCTCCGTGAAACAATTTGTTCGAGAAATGTGGAAAAAAAACCTTGTGATGAGAAACAAAACGGGCCGCAGGATAATTGAATGGTATTCCATCGGATGATTTCGAAAAGGTCAACAGAAGCATTTGCATGTGGCCTTTTAACACGCAGCAAACTGAAATTGACCACAGTTTTTAAGACGGTCATAACAGGAAGTTGGAAAAGTTTAACAAGCCCAATATTGAGGTATTTCTTCATTATTAGGTGATTCCTTATTGCACCATTAACCATTTGAACTACTCACCAAAGCTGCTCTGGAAAAACAAAAGGGGGTTGATTTGTGCAACACTTGAGCAACATTTTTTGTGATGAATAGAAGAAGTTTAGTTAAAGATAAAGAGTGTACACCGTGTGGTACAGATCGAGAATGACTCGCACACAGGTGGCCGGACATCAGTGGCACCACATCCGATATAATGCAGATCAAACTCCAGCACCACAGCTGAGTCAGCATTTTTTGAAACAAATGCAGTCCCACATTGATAACTTGACACAAAGACTAAAAGCTTCACAGATGACGACTCACCTGAGGCTCGCCAGACTTCCATAGCTGTCTGGTCTTTCCTGTCTCCGTCTGTATAAGTCGGAGTTGGACAACTCTTTCAGCCTCAAAGTGTTCATCTCCTCTCCCTCCCTTCCTCCCTCCCTCCTTTCTTTCCTTCCTTCCTTCCTTCGTTCGTCTGCTGAGAACACTCGGTCCACAGAAATGGGGATACGGGTTTGATTCAAATGGAGAGATTAACTCGTGTGCCGCTCTCGTCCTCTCACTCAAACACACCTCCAGGGCTCGCACCCTTGAGGAAGGGACATGCACAGAGGTGTGGTCTCCCCAGCCCTGCACACCTATCAGCTGCTTCTTGCTCCTCCTCCTCCTCCTCCTCTCTGTGCTTCAGCAGGTAAAGAGAAATGCCTCAGAGAAAAAGGAGTAAGGGACAGATAAGAAGAGAGCGACAGTCCTCGTCTCTGGCCCCTGTCGTCTCTCTCTTTGCCTCCCACTTCTTTTTTCTCCCCCCTCATTCCTCTGTTTGAACAGAAAGCCAGGAGAAGGTGCGAATAACTGAGGAGGAAGAAGATATTCTGTTTCCCTTCCTCGCATGCAGATATTACACACACACACACTGTACTGTACACACAATGACAAGCTGTTAGTACTGATAAGCAGTAATGTAGAGCAGGCAGGCATCCTACAGGAGGCATTTGAGGTCAACGTTAGGAAGAAGAAAAAAAAAGGTTACAACACCATATCAACCTGCACTTACATGGAGATTATGGCAAAAGATCCCTCTTGTTTGATTATTAAAGAGACATAACAAATGTATATGAACCAAAGCAGGACATTTGACTGTTAAAATCAAAATCAATCAATTTGTGATCAAGAAAACCTATGAATAAACACAAATAACAATGAAGTATGGAATGTGATCGAATAAAAAATAACTGTTAAATATGCATAAAATGCCACCTATAACACAGTACTATAACACTGCAGTACCCCCCCCCCCCCCCCCCTAAAAAAAATATAGGTTCAACATCACACAATACATGTGATATGCTAATATGACTGTCATGAAAGGGGTTTTCAAAAAAGTTTAACAAACAAGTGCATGGGAAAATACAGACCAAGTGAAGCCGCACTATTTGGAACAATGTCACCTATTATGGAGAAATGTTTCAACCGTACACTGCTCTCCAGTTTGACTCTTTTGCTGGTCTGTTGTAAAGTGTGACATCATTTCCCTGCGCAAACAACAAACTATTGACAAAGGGTGAAATGCCAATCTATGAATAATTCATCACAATGTGACATGGGAAGAAGAGCTCTATGGAAGCAAATAAGAGACATAAGTCTTTGAACTTTAACAGCCACTGAATACTTAATAATGAAATATTTTATTTTGAAAAACATGTATCTGAATTTACTTGTTCGGAATTCACCTCTTTGAAATTATTTTACTTCAAATCTCAAATCTCTAGATTTCAAGTTACAATTTTTCAATTGCTCAAATTCAGACCGAAAAATTCACACACTAACATCCGGGCTACCCAGGATAGGAAAAGCAATTGAGCCTGCATGCAATCAAAAAATTTTTGTATCTGAATACCGAAGTAAAATTATTTCATAGAGGTGAATTCCGAACAAATAAATTCAGATACATGTTTTTCAAAATAAAATATTTCAATATTAAGTATTCAGTGGCTGTTAAAGTTCAAAGACTTATGTCTCTTATTTGCTTCCATAGAGCTCCCCTCCTCTCCTCTCCGACACACACACACACACACACACACACGACATGTTTAATTACAAACGAGAGGCGGTGACCTCATCAGAGCGCGTGACAGGATTGGTCAGCGGACAAGGAGCCAAACGGGCAAACACCAGCGGAGAAACAGATTGTAAACAGAGCTGGGGCAACTCGTAGCAGCGCTGTGAGTGAAACCGGAACATGCAGACTACAGTTGATTGTGAGGAGTTCCTGATACGCCCAGCTGTCTGTTACACTGAACAGCAGCTCAATGTAAGATAAGATAAAATAATCCTTTATGGTAAATCTTTAAGACATTAAAGGTAATCTTTAACCTTTACCAGATAATCCTGAGAGGTATCACAGAACCCCAGACACAGAATGAGTACAGGGTAAGAATATAAGGAAATAGAAAAAAGGAACAATATCATGAAATAAAAAAAATACAACGTCGATGTAGAATGATTCGACACTGAACACACAAAATTAACAGGTGTGAAACCGTCTCAAGTGACGGAGATGTTGTCAGTAGCAACAAGTCGGGGATTGTAATATTTACATATAATAATTATGTTTTGTGTGCAAATTTCAACTCGGTCAAGTGCAGAGGAAATAAAACTCAACTAGTTGCATTTTACTGGATTTTACTGCAAACAACAGACATCACAGCCCACCTTCAAAAATGATTGCCGCCTGATATAGTAATCTGTTCGTTTGTTTTGTTAGCATGATTTCGCAAAAACTACTGAACCAATTTTCACCACACTTGGCGGAGGGATGGGGTCTGGGCCTGGGACGAATCGATAAAGTTTTGGTGCAGATGCAGAATTAATCCAGTTTCACTTTGCTTAACAATGAAATCTTTTCTTTTACATTTCTACGATGAGAAATACACAGTAATGTGTATTGCTGAGCCCTTGTGGACTCATGGGCTCTACCTAGTTCTAACTGACTGATATCTGACAGATGTCTTTCTCTAAGTAAATTGTAATCCCACGTATATCACTCAGTCAATGTCATTATTATTAGATCTTTTTAACGTCTGATGGCGTTTAACGGTTCGGTGGGCGGACTCATGGCTGACAGAAACCATGTCTCTTTACACCATGCAGATTCACCCTGAGCAGCTTGTCTTGACCTGTGCAGCATTCCACACGGGTTTGACGAACACACACTCACACATACACACACACTCACACACACACACGCACATGGAAACGTAGATGTGATTGTTGAACTTCAATATCAGCCTCACATCGTGAAGCAGCTGCAACACGTCTGAGTTCGCCACAACATTCATGATGAATCAGAGTTTTGGTCTTTCGTAATGCAGTTACCCTCCGCTATCGTCACACATACCTTTGACTTTCAAACTCGGGATGTGCATTTCTTCAATTTGTCATACAATGTTAATCTAAATTGCAATAACCATCATCACACATCTGCCTCACATTTCAAATGGATTTATGGCTAATGCTGTGTTCTTGGTTGAGTTTGCACAGAGCAATTATTTTTCGGTGGTATGAATGTGCTGAGGGAGCGGTCTCAAAAAGACTCTTCCTCATCACACAGAGACACACACACACACACTGACACACACACACACACACACACACACACACATACACACTTCCATCACAATCAGGAACAGAGCAGACATTTCCACAGTGACCCACAAGAACAACCTCTCCACCACATGCGTGCACTGACGCGGTGTGGACAACTCTGGTACTACAACTATCCTGTCGACTACAAACTCTTAAACCAAGAATTTTTCAAAAATGTAATCTTTAGATTTACTGAAGTATTTCATCACCATCTCCCTGATGTAATCCTCAAACGTTGTATAGGTTTAAGTGTGTAGGAATCTTGGCCTCAAAGTATAAGAGGAAGTGTACAAACAAGTACATGTAAAACAGAACAAATGCTGCAACACAATGCATGGAATAAGACTGAAATAAAGCTGACTTCCTTATCGATGCACACAGAACAAACACACAGCGTTCAAAGGTACACTGAGGCTCTGCACACTCAAACATGATAATACGGTTCGTACATGATCGAACATGACAAACTTAAAGGAGCCGAGCTGCTAATTACTACAATTACAATGAAAGTAGTTACAGCAATAAAATTAACTTATCTTACCAATGTCTTGTGTCAGACTGTGGGTGAGGAGTATTCAGTTGTTGCTAAAGTCCCTCTGCTGTCACTGCAAACACCCCTACTGCCGTTATCTCAGTCTGCACGGCCACATCACTTCCTATTAGCTGTGTGTGTGCGTGTGTGAGCGAGCGTGTGTGTGTGAGAGAGAGAGAGAGAACGCGCGAGGGTGTGAACGACTGCGTCCACTTGTTGTGTGCCGCAGTGTTTAAAATGTTTGGGTGTAAAGCCTCTAGTCACGTGTGTGTGTGGTTTAGGAAGGTGTGAGGAAGAAGAGCAGGAGGAGGAGGAGGAGGGGGAGATAAAAGGTGGTGAATAGGAAGGGGAGGAAGGAGTAAGGAGGCGTGAGGACATGCAGGGAGGCATCAGTGATCAGATTGGATGGACAATAAAGCAGTTCTCTTGGACCTGCCGTGTTGTGTGTGTGTGTGTGTATATGTGTGCATGTGTGCGCGTGTCCAGTTTCTATACAGGGGGTGAAAGGTCAAACCTAGTGACCACACTGAGTGCCACTACTTACTACATGTTACGTTTTGTTTGTGTGTGTGTGTGTTTGAAAGACCAGTAAAAATCATGGGTGGGCCCTAAAACATGTTACACATGTATTGTGTCAATAGAATGAGGAAGAAGTCAAATTTGTGACTCGTGTTCATAGTATTGTTCATAACATCTAACACTTGTCGCTTTTATAAAAATCATGTAATAACAGTTCCTTGTGCAAAACGTGGTCTTGTTTCTCATTCACAAAACCAGTAATTCCATCACTCCAACAGCGTCATCACTGCCGGAGCCTCGTCGTTTTCTGCTCTGCTCAATCCATTCATCCGCAATAAGCAAATGTTGACGCATTGTATCTTCGATACACTTAAAGCCATTAAGGATATCCAATTTCCTTAACTTCATAGGATTAAACAACTCTAGAAACTCATCATACTGCACGTGTGAGTTACAAGAAGCACGTGTGTGCGCATCACGTCAGTGCACACACACAGTCCAAACCCTGCAGATTCCCTGCTCTTCCAAACAAGGACAGGTCCACCATGCTGCAGGCTGAGACATTCTTCTAAGCTCCAGTTGTATCAACACAAGTGTGGAATCAGATAAAAGTCAGACGTGTTGGGAACGCAGTGATCCTCGTGCTTTTCCAACTCTGGAGTTCTTTATAAAAAAGCCAGATTCATCCCAGGCCATAATTAGCCCGCCAGTGCGCACACAGTAGCATTCACACTTGTCTGAAAAAAAGAAAAAGCTTCTCTGAATAGCAGTCTCCAGGGACGGGATGGTCAGGAAGTGGTTTGGGAAAAGCAAGAACTACTGTCCAGTGAGTTTGTGTGGACATTCCTGTGCATGGAGGAGGTGGATCTGCAGAATATATGGAAACATCCTCTTTCTATCCTTAAAAAAAGTATTTCTCTCTACTGTCCTGTGAGTCTAGGGTGACACAACTATATCAAGTGGCCGTTTGGCCTCTGGTGCAACACGGTGGAGAATCCTTCCAGAATAAAGTTTGTGAATATGGATTTTCTATTTGTTTTAGGCTCAGATGTGTGAACACAGGAAATGATTCCAGCTTGCAGAAAAAAAATACAATATTGTGAAGTGAAATATTCTTCAGTCATGATTAATACTGATGGATGCTGTGAGCTTGCTGCACTGTAACACAACACATTATGAATCTTTTTTCATAAAACCTACTTCAACCGATTAATCGATTAGTCGGGGATTAATGTAGTGGTCGATTACTAATCAATTAACTGTTGCAGCTCCATCTACGTTTTCAGTGAGGGAACATGATGCATCTATTGATGGTCGGTTATTTGATAAGTCACGGAAAAACATGACACGAATACACAACATGACAGTGTTCACGTCACTGTTTTAATCTGAATACATGACGTCACGTGTGAGGCTCGGAGCTGCGACGGTGGCTTGTCTGGAGTGATCTTCCTCTGACGTCACGGCAGAGGGCGCTAGCGAGCAGCTACGTGATAAAGTTCAGATTGCAGCTACACAGAGAAATTAAGAGTTACAGCTTTGATTTATTCACCATGATACGAATGCACCGTTTAACAGCACATTAACCATGTCATTAGAATGATAAAGTCGCCATTAAGGTGTTAGCCCCTTTAAATCGTGACTCCATGAGAGAATGGAACATACCAAACGTTTTCCTTTTTTTCCACCCCAGCGTCAAAATATCAACTTCCCAACTTTTCAGGCAAAACGTCTCACTTCGTGAAAGACTTTCAAGACGTCTCACTCACCCGTTCGTCATTTCAGTGATGCCGAGCATCTCTCCGCACCGGCGTTCGTCTGACTTTCAGCTGCGGGCCCTCCAGATGTTGCTCGGGGCTGGGATGTTCACTGAGGAGGTTCAGCGGGAGCTGGTTGTCACACAGCGGGGCAGAATGGCGAAGAACACGGGCCTCGCCTCTGTCGCGCAGCGCAACGTTACACTTCCGCTTGTCGCTTTCAGAATAAAAGGTCACCACTGGGAAGTGGAAACGGGCCTTCAACCGTCAGCGTCAATACAAAGTAGAGCCCGACCGATATGGATTTTATGGGGCCAGTGCCGATATTGATATTTGGGAGTATTTGGGAGTTGTTGTTTTTTTTTAATCTGTCAATGGTTCCTACAAACCTTCATGACAAAGACATGAAATTGAGGCTTGATATTTTAGTCATACCATTAACTATTTTTCATAAATGAACTAAAAATTGAAAAAACATTTACAACCAATTACGAAACAAGTGCTTATTACTTACATAAAATGTAAACATAAACGCAAATTTAATGACAAATCAGTTGGCTGATGGACAGGCTCTTAAAATATCGTCCGACACCGATATGTCTGTGTAAGGCTAATATCTTCAGATATCATCTGCCAACCAATATATCGGTCAAGCACTATTACAAAGTAAATAAAAACTGATGTGAATAGGATATATACAAATGTAAATATGATGGAAACGTCTACACTTGATATAAAAACTTTTTTTTAAAAATCTGCATAATACTAAATCCCGGCTGCATGGTGGTGTAGTGGTTAGCACCTTCGCCTCACAGCAAGAAGGTTCTGGGTTCGAATCCCGGTTCAACCAGGGCCTTTCTGTGGGGAGTTTGCATGTTCTCCCCGTGTATGCGTGGGTTCTCTCCGGGTTCTCCGGCTTCCTCCCACAGTCCAAAGACATGCAGAATGGGGTTAGGTTCATTGGACACTCAAAATTGACCGTAGGTGTGAATGTCCGTCTCTGTATGTGGCCCTGTGATAGGCTGGCGACCTGTCCAGGGTGTACCCCGCCTCTTGCCCAATGTTAGCTGGGATTGGCTCCAGCGACCCCCCGCGACCCTTAAAATGGATAAAGCGGTAGATGATGAATGAATGAATAATACTACATAATTTAGTTGATTAAAAAAAAACAACAACATAATAATATGAAATAATAAAATTAAAAATTGTGAAATGTAAAATATACAACGTGTGTATATCTACAATAGTCAGGTTTGATATAACCAGTATTTTAACTGGAGAATGAAAAGGCATTTAACTGGTTAACATGCGTACTGCCTCAGTTCTGATAGCAGGTTGTTTGGTATTATATATCATGGTTGACAACTGACTGACTGACTTTGACTGATTCGATTTTTTAGGAGGTGATGAGGCGACTAAATCCTGTTCATGACCCCAAAAATGGCCTCGGGTGCCAAACAATGTTAACCCAGAGAGACGCATGTACTCCAAATCAATAGCGCAATAACCTGCGCTTTTATTTTGAAACCAAACGGAACAGTTCACCGTTGTGTGTCTCCTGCAGCTTGTCGCTCACGTCTGCGAGCCTCCACCACTGGAGAAGTACAACTCAGGCTCCGCCGACCGCAGACTGCGACACCCGCCCTGCGGACACTGCTTGAGAAGTTGTTTGTGGATCAACACAGTAAACATGCTGCTGCTGCTGCTGCTGCTGCTCCGGAACCCTCCGTAGTCTCACACCATGCACGTGTGAAACATCAGTTCATACTGCATATGGAAAATGTCTTCAACTTTTCATTGTGGAAAACCAAGCGTGAAGTTCAACATGGCGGGTGGGCGCTGTGGAGAATCGTGCCACACCAAGGATAGTGAGATTTAAAAAACAAACAAAAAAACACACTTTCAGGCCCTCAATGGAAAGGGTGTGAAGAATGTGATAGTAATACAATACATCTGCGAGGTGTTAATGCTGCTGCTCACCAGGGAGAGCATAATACGTTTTCCTTTGCCTCCCAGTGGCAGATAACTATGGCAGCTATTATTTGTTGTTTCCTCCCCTGACTGCGTCATGATACACTGAAACCACATTTATGTCCTTTAAAGGAAAGGCCCTTACACCCCCCTTCCCTCCTACGAGAAGGGATCTGGACTTTCATAGTAACAAGAAGAAATTCATAGTTAGAAAGACATGACTCACTCGTCTGAGCACAGACTGAAGCTGAGAAACGTTAAAGTTCTCCTCGCAATAGAAGTCTGAAGATGTGAAGTGATTTATCTTTAACTTGCAGCATCTCCAGTTGAATGTCTGAAAAGCCTGTGTGCCTCTTGTGATCTGGCAACATATATATATATATACACACACATATATACATGTATACATATATACATATATATATACATATATACACACACATATATATACACACACACATATATATACATATATTCTCATCCAAAAATACAATTCTGATTGTGATTTTGAAATAAACATCCGGCTCTAGTCATTAGAGTCAGTAAATGCAAGAGCTATAATCAAAGTGAATGAACGAAAAAAGTAATTGTGAAAATTCTCATCCATATTGCCTTTATTTGTGTTTACAGTTAGAAATAAACCAGAAAAATTCCCACAAATTAGCCATTGCCTTGTGTAAATTAAGATTTCAGCACAGACCTCAGTACTATGTGCTAACTAGCGAACTAGTTCATCTACAGTAAATGCTTATTCACTCTTACTTATAGGTTACGATTCTCTCATAGCTTGTTCTGCTGACATGATCCCTCATAAATATAAAAGCCTTGAATAAAAATACATTCACTCACGCTGAAGGAATCACACACACAAAAAGAGCTGCCAGTGGAATGAAAAAACAAACAAGCCGGTTATCTTCATCATTGGTCGGACTTCAGTAAAAATGTCTTTGTGTAATGGATGTGTGTTTTAGGAGAAGGAGGGACTTCTGTGCGGAATAGTGCCCCCCCCCCCAAGCTCAACAGGAAGGTCAGAGGTCATGATGGGACAGTGTATGAAGGAGCACCCATGGGTTGGGGAGGGAGTCGTGCACTTGACATTAGCAAGGTGGATGTGCTTGATGTCACGGGAACTGACAAGGCAGCTGTCAGCAGACGAAGCTGCGACAAATTTCTCATGTTCGGAGGTTTCACAGCAGAGATTTCCCCAAAACGTGAAAATAATAGTTTGGTATTAGTTAACAACCACCACCACAACAACAAATGACACAGAAACCAAAAATAAATTCCAACCTGCATATGATGAACCACGGGCTTACCAGACGGAAGTTTTAACTGCTTCATTCAGGCGTTGGTGAACTGGACAACTGCACAGTCAGTCAGAAAAAGTGCTAATGTACCAAATATGATATTGCTCTATCAGTTAGTCAGTCATGGGGAACCTGATAATGTTACATATTAACTTTTTTTCAATATATGAAGTGATTTTATGATATACTGGGAAGTAGTTGGACCACACCAGTGGCTAAGTGTGATCCAGCCCATGAAATTAATCACCTTTTACGTTCAAGGCGACGACAATTAAAAGGTAAAAGTAGAAATGATTCAAAATGGCTGCCTGTAAGGTAGAGAAAACATATTCAAGATTCTTAATCGCCTCAGTTTGCCCTTTAAAACAGCTGAAGGTTATTTGTCCCAAAAGATTAACTAAACAGTACAGTCCTTCAAGTGTACTGTGTTTACAACCCATTACTAGCAAATTAGAAGTGTAAGTACAATTTTCTTGCAGAGAAATCAAACATCTGAATATCAATATCAAGTTTTGCCATGGACTACAGTTACCCCCTTGATTCATTCCTCCCACACAATTTTTCACACATCATTCGTATTATACAATGTTGCTCTTACAACATCATAATATCAAACCTATTCACAATATTCTCATTGTGATAATGATGCCTGATAATGCCTCAAGAGCTTCACTTCAAGGAAGTGCAACCATGCGCGGTAAATATCATATTTCGTTTCAATAATTAGAATATGGAAGACAGAACCACATCACAGTTAACATTCATTGACGAGACTGATTATTGAGACTATTGCACTGCTAATTCGATCTTCGCCAAAAATGATTTGGTTTCATCTCTGTCCCATATTTACTGACCATTCTACTGTCCCAAACATTTTTTTTTAAATGCCCCAGTTAACCTCCCAATCGTTTGCCACTGTTTCAAATGGACAGGTTTTCACAGAAAAAGGTCCAGTGACGTCTTAAGAGCTGAGCACCTGATACGTTGGTTGATCAGGTTGTTCAGCGGGTCTATCTGATTCCAGACCAGCTGTGGAGATAGGAGGTCCAGCCTGAGCCTCGAGACCCGGACCCCTCCTCCTCACCTTCACAAAAGACAACCAAGAATACCTGGTTAGAAATTATAAAAAAACTAAACACGATAGCACTTCAACATTGTTTTTGGACTTGAGCACTGCAAATGCTCTGCAATGAGGCACAAAGCAGTATGTCTTCGTCTCACAAATGATCACATGGTACATACTGTACCTTGTGCAATGGCAGCCAGTTTGCTTTTCTCCTCTGGACTGAGCTGCAGCATGGTGTGAATAACGGGCAGCAGTCCCTGCCTCTCGCTGCCAGATCGCAGGAAAATGAATTGCAGCAGGACATTCTTCAGATACTCCAGGTTGGCCACACTCTTCTCCCTCTCCTGGTTACGCTCTAGACGACGGACTTCACTCTTCAACAACTAGCAGGCGAGAAACAGAGGTAATGTTAGAAAAATGATTTAACAAATTCCCCGCATCCAACTCCAGCTCTTCTCTTAGAGTGGACAAGACATATTGCTTGGACCATTTTCACAGCAGACATTTTACTTGTCCTAGCAGCAGAGACCCGGGTGTAACTGATTACATCAAAGTTGGCTCTGTTCCATTCAGGTTTTCATTTTTCCATTTAGGGGAACCAGTAGGACATGCCATTGAGCTAGCCTGCATACTGCAAGGGTTCTAGAACTAGAAAAACGAATGCTACATATTCATCATCAATGATATTAATTACCCATTTTACTTTTCCTACAGTAAAATGTCAAAATATCAGCTGTGACAAAAATCAGGTAAGCATTAGGCGAATGTCAGGATGCAAATCATGTAATGCAAGAACAAGTGAAATTGCTTATTTTAGAAAAATAAAAAAAGGTTTTCTTTGATCTCTCTTTTTTTAAATTAAAATTAGGAATTTATATGTATTTTTCATAACTATGTATTGTGAAAATATTGTAAAGACCAATTACTTTACCATTACAAACCACGCCAAATTTTAATATAAACAGTGCAAACTGGTTATTGCGCTATTGGATAAAAACAAATACGTACACAGATAAATGTAAAGTGTTTTTGTCGGTCTTACAGATATCGCGCGTCAATTTTGATCCCCCCTACTTTCCGTAGTGTAACAGCACAGCGCACGTCACATGATAAAGATGGCGTCGCTCTCTGGGGGCAGAGCAGCCCAGAGTGTCGGGAGAGAAACACTAACGACCGGCAAGGACGACGATATACGGTGACCTGTTGCAGTTGTCTGTGAATTAGCAGAGGGGGGAAATTAAACCGTCCAATATTGTGAAAGATGGGGTTAGAGCGTCTTCTGTGCGGCGTGCTGGAGCTTTACTCCAGGCGGCTTCGACTCGTCAATATTCCGCACAAAGTCGGCGTCGTGTGTCGGAACGCGTCGACGTCGCCGCAGACTTCACCGGGCAGCGGCCTGTCGCCGCGGGTAACGTGTATGTCGGGACTGTGCTGCAGGATCTTCGTCCACACGAGCCGCCGTGTCCCTCACGGACAGGTGGCGGCCCGCCGCAGCCTCTCCTCCTCCTCCTCCTCCTCCTCCACCCAGCCCTCCCGAAACGTCGCCCTGTTCGAGGACGACAGGACCCGCTTCTTCCGGCTCCTCTCGGTCTTCTGCGGCGGACAGTTCCTCTTCTGGACGTACCTGGCCCACTTCGCCTACACCGGCCTCAGGAGCACCGGGGGCGCTGCAGAGAAAGGGAGAGCCAGGGCGCCCGGCGCCACCGGGCTGGCCGGAGTGTGGAGTCTCGAGATGGACCTGGGCTCAAGCGTCTGGAGGTACGGCTTCACGCTGGGATGCCTGGCCGTGGGCGCGGGGATCGTGGGGCTCGGGTCTTTGTTTTGCCGTCGCTCTGTGAGCAAGGTGGTTCTACATCGAGGGGGGAAGATGGTGACGGTGTGCACACAGTCACCGTTGGGACCCGGCCGAGGGCAGAAGATAACAGTCCCTCTGTCCGAGGTGGCCTGTCACTCTCACAGACACGAGTCCCGCTCATTCATCCCCCTCAAGGTCAAAGGACACAAGTTCTACTTCCTCCTGGACAAAGAGGGCAAACTGAATAACGCCAGGCTGTTTGATGTCACTGTTGGGGCATACCGGCAATTTTAATATGGGCTTTCCAAGACTGTGTTGGGTAACAGAAAAACAATGTAAGACCTGTCAACAGAACTCATTTTACATAAGTATGACCAACAAATGTCAGATTGATTGTTCCTCTTAACTGAAATAAAATCTTCAAGCTCATGAGTACAGATTAATTTGGATTCCTTAATGCCTAGTGTGACTTGAGCTGAAACAATAAGTTGATTGCATAGCTGAAAAAAAAATCGTTAACTCATCATTAATCAAGCAGAAATGTCAAATATCCTCTGGATCCAGTTTCCCAATTGTAAGGACCTGCTGCGTTTTGTTTCTTATTTAACTGAACAGTTAATACAAATAACTGTTAGTCACAGCCCAGATCACTGTCAGAATAAACAGATCGTCTCTGTTCCTTCTGCATGTGCATGCATACGTATACATACTGTGATCTGCTCCATGAGCACGGCGTTGGTGGCCTCGGTTTCGTGCAGCAGGCTGTTCATATGCTCCATGCTGCGGGTAGCCGTGGTCAGCTTTTGGCTGAGCTCTTGTTTGGTCGGCTCCACTGTCCACACAAACGGCTCTGGAGATGAAATCCAAATAATAAGAAGAAGAAGTGCGTAGGTGGCGAAGTCAACCCTCGTGTAACAACAAATTAATTTATTTTACGTAGTGTGCATGAGTCAATATGCAACTTGTGAGACGGACACGCTTTTTCTAACCAAAACAATGTTATGGTGCATCTCATCACCTTGTTTGGGATTCGGGGACATGAGAAGCTGCTCCAGAGAGGGAAGGGGTGTGAGTGCAGGAGAGGGGCTTTCACTCTCAGTCGTCTCCATACCCTCACCCTCTTCCCTGGCCATAGACTGAAGGTCGTTGAGGCCCACTAGTCCCAGTCCGGTCTGGTTCTGGTCCGTGTTTCTGCGCAGGGGGTCTGATGCCAGTGGCTTACGGCTGGACTGGACCGACACTGAAACTGAAAGGGGGTGGAAAGGTTTGTAGAAGAACAATAGTGTGTCATTTATTTTTTAGAAGATCTGTACATGCATAATAAAAAAGCAGAGAATGAGGATTACAAACAACAGATACAATTATTGTCAGTTAATGATGGGTTAATGACTAGGATTACCTTTAAAACGGAATAAAATTACAGTTTTTCTTGTAATTCAATACGTAATAGTGTAGAGTAACTATCATGGTTTCAACAAGTCATACAAGTCAAAGAAATGTCAGGGCAACTTCAATTATAGCTATTATCTCAATGAGCACCTCTGCAGCGACTACACATTACACAGACATTTACTATGAATTCCTACTTTAGTTTCACGGCAAGCTTCGAGTCAGTGTCCTACTTCTTTGTGACACGAGGGGGCACCAGACACACTTGTTTAAACGACAAGTGTGAAGGGTGAGAGGGAAGGACGGTGTGCTTTAGAGGAGTGGGTGGACAAAAGAGAAGATTGTGATGAATGAACCTGAAACCGAACCAAAGAGGCCAGACTCCTAAACAGTCCCCTCACCTTTCCAGTCTGGGTCTACTCCCTCTCTCCACCATGCTGATCGAGATGACCAATATGATAAAGTCCTGCTATATGTATTTGTTTTTTTCCCTTTTATTAGAGTGAATGTATTACAGCGGGACAATGAGAGCTCACTATTAAGCAGACTACTAATGTAACAAACAAGATCACACATTTTTAGCTGATAATGGCCAATATTTCTGATTGCCATTCAAGCCCCATGACACAACAATGCTTGCTTTATCGACAGAAAAGGACACTGATTGTTTTGTTTTGTCCACAACAAAAGATATTCAGTTAACTGTCAGAGGAACCAGGAAACCAAAAATTATTCAGAGAAATTTTGGCTTTCCACCCCCCATAAAAACTACTCAAACCGATTAATCAATAAAAAAAATAGTTGCATAGTAGAAATTAACTAAGTAGTTTATTACTAATCGATTACTCTAATAGTTATTGCAGCTCTAATCCAGGCCACGGTAGGAACGATCAGCAACACAGCTGTGTTGCAAACTCCACCATTTTCCAACTTGTAAAAAAGGCTTTTGGAATGAATGTGTAGTTTTTATTTCCATAAAATGATTATAGGTTTAAAAGACAATTATGGATATTGTATTCCATTTCTGCCAAAAGAACCCCCCCCCCCCCTAAATCCTACAAGCTGGTGCATTAAAGAATAAACTGGGCAAAACATGACAAAAATATTTGATGAGAATCAGTAAAAACCGTATGAGTCCAGCAGTTTTATGCCCCACCTGTTCAATAAGGCCAGTAAAACACACTGATGTGAACCCATATGCATCGGAACTGCCTTTAAAACCAAACATAGTGGTTAAAAGGATCAAATATAACTTTCAGTTATGGCTGATATTGGCTCCGTGTACCACAATAATCCTGGTGGGCATCTGTGAGCTACTAATGATGAGTTTCTAAACAGATGCCACAGTGAGCTCTTTGCCACACTGAGAGGCGGGCAAAGAGCTGAGGAACCTCAGCAACACCTGGCCACACGGAAGTGAAAGAGAAGAGACACACGCTCTTGCCTTTCCTAGTCATTACTGTGTGTGTGTTGCTGTTTGACTCAAGAGGGCAGCTGTGTGGGAGGTGATGAATGTGCTTCCAGCACTGTTACACTGACAAACAGACCAAGACCCCCCACCCCCTTCTTTCTCCCATAATTCCCCTCAAAGAGGAGAGTAAATGTAACAACTTAAAACACTCATACAAACCCGTTCATTCACTCCTTGTGCTGTATACTTGAGCTACAGTTACTCTTTTGACGGCTCGTTCATGTACATGACCAGGCAACGACTACCTGGGGAAATTGGAGTGGATCAAGTTTGTAATTTGCCCGGATGCTTACTGTTCTGGCTCTGCAGGGTGAAGAGTTGCTCCTCAAATCGGGTCAGCTGACTCTGCAGCGTCTCCACAGTTGCTCGGTGGTCATCCTGCACCTTCCTCAGCTGCTCCCTGTACGCCTGCCGCTGGGCCTCGACCTGAGACAACAGGTCGGCCTGAGCCTGGGACAGGTCTGACCGCAGAGCCATGTTCTCCGACTGCACTGACAACAGCCTGGGGGTGGAAACAGAGTAGGGGAAATTGAAGGAAGGGGCGGCTAAGTCAGTGGAGAAAAAGGAGGAATGGCGTACGACAGGAAAGGACAGAAGAGTGGCAGCTATTTGCCAGGCCTCGTCAGGTGTGCCCAGCATGTGTGCCTACGTCGCATGACTGCAAAATCCAATCTGAGGAGGAAAAGTCAGACTAAAAAAACAAACAAAAACCATATAAAAAATAGATGGAGAAACAGTGTGTCAACAGCATGGTAGGTTTGTTAATTTCCAGTCAAGAAAGCGTCCAACTATTAAGCACAAAAACAAACCTTAAGCCTCGCCAGCTCACCTCTCGCGGAGCTCGGCCTCCTTGCTCACAGTTTCCTGGAGGATTTTATTGTGTCTCTCCAGAAGAGTGTCATGTTCGTTCTGGAGCTGCTGCAGCTCTGCCATGCTGCTCTGGAGGCTCTGCTGGCTTTCTGCCAGCCTGGACTTCAGCTGGTCTACCTGAGAGGACAGGTGCTCCCTGCCGGACACAGATCACATTCATTACATTCACGTCGCACTTACAGCGTAGACTGACACAATCTTCTTAACTACTTCTCACTTTAACATGGTTCATTGAGCTTTTTCATGCAATTTAATTATATTAACATTCGGTGGGTTTTAATGTCTTTGACAGCCAGAACAATGATTAGTGCAGCTTTAAGGGTATTTGAAGGGTCATACTTGGTTGACCAGTGTTAGCAGCCTTACGTATTAATAGTCCTCCAAATTCTTTAACAGTGCAGCAGCACAATGACAGTGTTGAAATTTCTCTACTGTAAGCGGAGAGCCAGATTGAGGTAGATTCCTTAAATTCAATCAATCTTACTTTAATTGTATAACACTTTTCATGCAAACAATGTAAGTCAAAGTGCTATACATAAAAAAACAACTATACTCAAAACTCCACCCTCACATATGCACCCATATGCACAGAGGAAAAGAATAACAACAGGAACTGAGGAAACACTAGTGTAAATCTCATGAATTTGCAATGAGGAAACACCAAAGGCAGGTAAACAAAGATAAAGATAAAATAATAAAAAGGATGAGAAAATTCTTAAAGAGAGGAGATAATTTTGAAGTAAAGTAAGAGGGAAAAAAGTAGTAGGGTATTAAAAGGAAAACAATAAAAATAAAGATAATATGCTTTGCAGATACATTCACTGAGCACTAACATGATGAAATTCACAGAATGCCTCTCTACATCATCCTTACCTCTCCAGTTTGCCAGTCTCTCCTTCACTCTGAGCCGTGGTTTTGGTCTTCTGCTGCTTGAGCACATTGTGAACTCGCACCTTGTAACCCTCAAACTCTCCAGTTGTTGCCACAAGCTCAGCCTGGAGTCAACACAAAGATTAAGCAGAGATTTACAGTAAATGACAGCACACCATAGATAAAGGTTAAACTTGTCTTCTGTCTCAAACAGGAAAAAAAACAACTGTGAAGAGTTTGAAAGATTGTGAGAGATGAGCAGATTTGTCATTTCTGTTTGGCAATTTATTAGAAAAGAAAAAAGTTTTATCTCAATGCAAAGTCATGGTCTTAAGGATTTTTTTCAGCCTCAACCCCAAAGCCCTTTTCACAGATAATGTTTCAAATACTGCATCATCAAAACTCTGTCAGTCTGCTGAAATCATTCAGCAGGCATTTACACACTGATCCAAAATCATATGAATGTCTCCATGTTTAACAAGGCAGTGAAAAAAAATAAATGAAAAACTGCAAAGGTGGAATAATATAAGTTCTATGGAAGAATTCAGAGGGGAAAAAAAGAGACAATGTGAGACTACATTTCACTGACTCGTACTGATATAAATGGGCTGAACAAATGTTTAACCTCTCAGTTCAACACAATACAAGTCAACGCCATGAAGTTGAACAAACCTTAGTAGAAATGTCAGAAGAACTGCAGACTAAGCTGTTTTTTATTACCAGTTGTGTATGTAATCTGGCAGTGAAGATCAAAACTAAATCAAGTTTTGAATTTAAATTTAATAACTGCTATTTACCAGAAATGTGTAGTTAGTGGACAATTACTTTATATGCTTTTTTGCGGCTTCACTCGGTTTCATGTTATTGTAAATTAAAGAGAAGGTCAATTAAATCTGAATAAGAGGTAAAAAAAATATGTTGCTGTACCTTAGCATCGTCTCTCTCCTGCAGCAGGCTGTTGATGCGATGCTGCAGGGAGCTGCAGGTTCTTTGTTGCTGTTCCGATGCCGACCTCAGCTGCTCCTGCTGACGATGTCGCTCCGCCGACAGCTCGCACACCTCAATCTAATTGGATAAATACACACACACACACACACACACACACACACACACACACACACACACAGAGTTATAATACATGCCTTATTGTATTAAAATGTTAATTATCTTAACTTTATCAAAAGGGACAGCAAAGAGAAGTTTTTTTAGTTGCCGGTGTTACCTTTAAGCTTTCTAGCTGCTGTTGGTTGGCCTCCAGCTCTCCTGTCAGAGAGGCCTGCAGCATCATGAGCGAGCTCTCCTGCGCGCGCACACACACACACACACACACACACACACACACACACACACACACACACACACACACACACACACACACACACACACACACACACACACACACACACACACACACACACACACACACACACACACACACACACACACACACACACACACACACACACACACACACACACACACACACACACACACAAAGTGAGACATAGAGCGAAAATTTTGATCCAAACATGGCAACACGCCCACAAATGATTAACTATTGCCGACATCTTCAAGGCCTTATCCACAATCATGCTCACACATGGCAGCATAACATGATTTACATTCATCAGGCATGAATGTTGCACGCCGTATTAGGACTTCCAGCGGGACACACTAACAATCACACACACTTACAATCACACAATCACACGCGCACGCACACACAACACACAACACACACAAACACACACACACAAACACACAAACACACAAACACACTCCCTCGCATAAACAGACCTGTTTCTTGGCATCGGCCAAGTCCTTCTTGGTCTTCACCAGCAGCTGTTTCATCTTGGAGGTCTTATCATCCCCCTGGTCCAGCTGGGACTTCAAAGCCTCTGGAGACAGATACAGACACACAGGCACACGTGCGCGCACGCACGCACGCACGCACACACACACACACACACACAGATAGACATGTGAAATGGTTTAAGAGCAATACACAATGTGCTTTTATTTAAGCACATTTTTTCCCCCAGTATTTCGCCTTCGTTATACAGATTGACAGTGTAAAGCAACAGGAAACATGGAGAGAGGGAGGGAAATTACACACAACAGTGTTTCCCATGTGAGGACCCTGCAGTTACATGGTGGACAGCAAATCATTAGGGCTCTGCAGGAATAATGGATATTTAATATCAGTAAATGCAGACTTGTCTTCCTAAAATCTGCAATTTGTCTTTAATGTAAAAAAGTTTTAGTTCTCATCAACCTACAAAACACATTCATGTGAAATCACGCTGTGATTAACGCTGCCATATTTTCTGTTATCATGTCATTTCTAAATAAATACACTGCACAACATGTTATGCAGGTATGCAGGTGTTCGTATGTGTCAACAAGTGAGTGTAAGTGTGAAAAGGTCCATACTGATTTCCTGCTTGAGCGCGTCCTCCTTCTGGGAGAGTACGTTTATCTGAGTCTTCAACTCATCAGCACACTTGTCTCCCTCCGAGAGTTTGGTGTTGAGGTCCTTCACCAAACGCTCGTAGTCGGCCATCTCCATGTCCATCAGTGAGTTCTGCTGCGCCTCCTACAGGCAGAGTCGACATACCGTATCAATAGTATGTAAAACCTCATCAACCTGTCATTCGATTATATTTAAATATAACGTTAAAGAAAAAAAAGATATGGTTTGAATTCAGAACTCATTCTCAATAAAAATCTAAAAGATTCCGTTGACCACTTAAACACTGCATACGATACATGGTTGAATTTAAATACACAAACATATCCTGACGCAAACCAAGTGTAAAATTCGCTTTTGAAGATATTCTAAAATAAGACACTTTGATAGTATAAAATAAAATTGTGACATTTTTCAGATTATGTCATTGTCGGTTATTGCATGTTCTCAAATAAATCAAGGACCTGACCTTTTAAAAAATCCTTCATTTTCAAACATATCAAATAAATACATTTCCAGACACATAATGAAATCATAGGGTTACAGTCAGGGGCTATGTGGTCAGAGTCTTTTTCTTATCCCACCCATTATATATGCTTTTGTATTCATTGATTCCAGTCAAGTTTAGGTCAAAATGACTATGATAGTGTACTCACTGTTATTATTATGTTTAACTGTAATTCTAATAACATTGGTCAAGTTAAATATCCTTCCTCAGCGTATGTAAACCTTTATCACTAACAAACTTTATGGGATCTTTATAGAGCCCCGTGTATCATTATCTGTTCTTTCTATAATTTTTTTTCTCTCAAAAGTAATTTTTAGCATCAACCTCAAAAATAACATGCTTATTGGGCTATACTAAAAAATGTGGACACACGACAAGGTCAGGCCTTCTGGCAGCTTCTGTGTACACTGCTGCACTATGTGGGTTTTCCACTAATGGAAAAGCAACAGCAGCTCCTTTGCTGTGGGGCGAGAAAAGTTCCCCTTTCTCTCTAAGAGGTGCTGCTGTAGCCGCAGGCCAGCCATCACCAGTCCAGTCGCTTGACTGGACAGGCCCTCTGAGACACACTTGTGTCTGAGAAGCATTTTGTTTGTGTGTGTGTGTGTGTGTGTGTGTGTGTGTGTGTGTGTGTGTGTGTGTGTGTGTGTGTGTGTGTGTGTGTGTGTGTGTGTGTGTGTGTGTGTGTGTGTGTACCTTGCGTAGCTGCTCCAACTCCTGAGCAGTCTGCTGAGACTGCTGCTGCTGCTTGTGGAGCTGGGCTGTCAGCTCTTCTACCTCCTTGTTGGCAGATGACAAGTCCTGCAGTGACAAGCGAACACAAAGGGTTTGGTTTTTGTCGATTCCATACTATGAAACGAATGGATCATTACGTGAAGACACTTAAACGTAGGTTTGTCTAGTTTCACCTACCGTATGTGTTTCTGTCATAAGATAAGTACAAATGCTTAACAGGGAGCAGAGGTTGGTTGATCGACAAACAGTGTACAACAGCTACAGAGTGTGTCTGTGCCTCCTGATTTCTACCTTGATCTTCTGTTCTTTCATCGCCCTCTCAGCCAGCAGGTCTCTGTCCAGACTGGCCGAGTGTCTCTGCAGCTCCTGGTTCTGGGCCTCCAGCTGCCTCACTGTGCTCCTAATGGTCTCCACACCAGCCAACAGGTCCTCTTTCTCACCATTCAATGTCTCCTTCTGCAAAAGCATCACAGCTCCAATTTACTGTCTCTGTCAGGTGACAAGCTTTCACAGGAGTTATGGAGGATGTGATCTGAGGATTATTTGTGAAATAAACAAGGGTCGATATCCTCTCATGAGGCTGGTTTTGACTCTTTTGATTCTCATTCAATGGAAAATCTTCTTTACGTGAAGGGCCCAAAGAGCATTTTTAACTTAAACCTCTTTAAGTAAACTTCATCAACGATGCACCTTTACGATGTAGGTTGCTGATCAGTAATTTGTTAAAATGCGATTTCAATTTAGGTATAATTTATTCAGCAAAATTTTACCTTGTAAAAATACAGTTAAGCACTACAGTTTTCTGTATGGGTTGAGAATTTTCAAAGGTCTTTTACAAAACCACAGGAAAGACAAAGGGTGGATATCAAAATTAATGATGTAAAATCTTAAAATGTTTCCACTTGCAGATGCAAGGTTTTCATCTGAAAATGCACATATTGAAAGTCACTCATGCAAATCTGACAGCAGCAGGCTCTGTGGGCTTTCTGTGCGAATAACACTGAACCAGCCGCCGCCCGCTGCAGCAGCAGCCACCTCCCATCATCTGTCAGCCAAACACTGAAAATATGATTGGTAAACAGAGATGTCCAGACATTCTCTTGGATCCCTGACTGGCTTCGTAGTCTGCACACCCCCCACCCCTGAGACCCGTGAGTGCACAGAGGAATAAAACTGTGTCTGAGAAAAACGGTGTTGCACTACCACGGAGCAGATGGAGGCTATACTCCGCTCCATTTACCTTTCTGTTGTTCTCCCACTGGAAAGGGACAGTTATGAGCTCGAGGAGAGGCGTATATACAAAGACAATTTCTCCCTAGCTCACCCAGTCACATCTGATGAGCTATTTGTGTGTGCCGGGCTGTCAAGCATAGCCGGGGAAAGTGTCGCCAGGCTAAAATGACTCACTGTAAATCAGATTGAAAAAGAGTTACGCGAGAAGTATTGGAGAGATGTATTGCTGGACAAAGTGGCACTGCTTGGATTTACCGGTGGGCGAGGGCACTCTTCGTGTTTGTTACTGGTAATGTGTGTGTGTGTGTGTGTATGTGATTGAGTGTGTGTTACCTGTGTGACAGCACTGCTGAGTCGTTTGGTCAGCTCCGCAATCTGTCTCTCTGCCGCCTCCACCTTCTCTCTCTCCTTATCCAGTTGCTCTGTTTGCCTGTCGTAATCTATCTGCAGATTCTACTCACGTACACACAGACACATACACAGACACACAGACACATACACACAGACACACACAACACACTCATTACTGGAAGTCGGTTGAACAGCTCAGTGAAGGTAAACACTATGAATCTCAAATATCAGCCGCATTTACATTTTAGTACGGATGAGGAAGAAAAACTCTCATTAGACACAACAGAGTGGTTTCTTCTCTAATGGAGACCCAGCCATAAAGCAAAGTGCAGTCTGGGGGCTGTTTATGAAAACTATTGGGAGTGACATTGTGCACAAAGTCTGTTTTATAGCCCGCACCCTTCCATTTGCAAAATTAAGAACAAATTAGGAGTCAATCAAATGTTTAATGATTAAAAGTGTCAGTTTTGTTTTGGGTCAAGTCATATTGCGCTTTTATTTTGAAGAAAATCTAACAATCTAAATTGCCATTAGATGGAGTGACATGTGATACACATGCGAGCAGCTCTGCCACTTCAATCAACCAAAAAGACAAATTAGAACAAGCCACAACATAAACACTGATCAATGTGGTCTACGTCCAGTAATATCGCTCTATTACAGAATCCATCTATACGGACTTTAACATATGCATCTCTAATACAGTATTATATCAAATTAACTGTTAGTTAGATGCTTCTGTAAAATAAAAATTAACAGAAGCAGGATATCCCGGTAGCTTTTCTGTCCCTCCCCCTCTCCTACCTTGTAGCCCTCAGCACCATGGATGATGTCTTTCATAGAGCTGTTCACCTTCTCCCTGTCGGCCCTCAGTGATTCCACTTCCTCGTTGAGGGTTGCAATCTGGAAAAAGAAAAATCAAGTAAATTATAGATGGAGCTGTTTACAATCACAAATCTGGCCACTGATGAAGAAAAAAACTCAAGTCAAACAAAGGATGACAAGCATTTACAATTTAGAATCGTCATTTTTCACTCTACCTCTTTCTTACTGACGTCGAGCTCCTTTTTCGCCTTGACGGCCACCGCCTTGATTTTGTGCATCTTGTCGTTCTTTTCTTTGTTTTCCTTCTCCAGGATCGCTGAAGGGAGCAGAGGTGAAAAAAATCTATCATTTCTAGCAAACTCAAAGGACCATATGTTTGGAAGAATAATGTACAG
The DNA here is from genome assembly GCF_022379125.1 of Scophthalmus maximus. NCBI lineage: Eukaryota > Metazoa > Chordata > Actinopteri > Pleuronectiformes > Scophthalmidae > Scophthalmus > Scophthalmus maximus. The sequence goes on along the minus strand of NC_061528.1, from coordinate 14,532,642 downwards.
TTTAAGATATCACTTTTTTCTATTCATAAAATTGGACGAGTGTCATATCCATACCTATTTTCTGTGTGATCTCATTGGCTGCAGTTTCCCCAGAGGAAGCAGATTGGGCTGCAGACTCCTAAAATGTGAAGAAAGAAAGTACTGTTAAGGTAGGGAAAGAAACATTTAATCCATCGATCATGCAATATATAATCTTTGGTCAATAAATCGAGACAGTAGTTTAGTCTACAAAATAAAAAAATAATGACAGATGCTTAAGTCCTGATATATTATTTGCTCGATGACTTAAAGCAGCTATGAGCAAGTTGGGAAAATTTGTAATTTAGGCAAGTCCCAATTGTGGTTATCAGAAAAGGCAAGATCAGCTGTTGTTACTGCATAATCATGTTTCATGAGGCATTTAAAGCTAAATGTGATCAAACAATTCATTATCTAAAACATTTAGTTGTGATTTTGATCTTTGATTAGAATCAGGAAAACCTTACGTATCAAATTTAACTTTTTTTGTGAACTGACATGATTCCAGGAGCTGCACTCACCTGTAGAGCAGCCATCTCAATCCTCAACTGAGATATGAGCGAGTCTTTCTCCACCAGCTGTTCTCTGTGATCTCCGCTCTCTTTCTCCACATTCTCTGTTTCCCCTTTCTCCTTCTCTTCTTTCTCCTCAGTCATCAGAGAGATTCGAGCCTGCAGCGTCTGGTTCTCCTCGCTAATCTTCTCGCCAACTGACTTCATATCCAGCAGGTCTTTTTGCAGCCCTTCGTTGTCCTTTGCCAGCTCCTCCACGTTGTTTCTCAGCGCGTTCCTCTCCTGCTCCAGGTCTTTGATGTGGGCCTGGAGCTCGTGTTGAACCTCCTCTGGTCTCCTCTCCCCTCGCGCCTCTTCAAGACTAGACTTCAAAAGATCCCTCTCCTGTTCCAGCTCATCTACTCGTGCTCGCAGCTCCTCGACCTCATCTGTGGAATTTTTGACGACTTCATTCATCTTCTCTTCCAGGGCGCTGTTGGAGGTGTGGGCCTGCTCTGCTTCCTCTGACGCAGAGTTCAACTTCACCTCCAGGTGACGCTTGTCAGACGTCTCCTGCTCCAGCTGAGCCTCCAGGGCAGCCAGCTTGGAGCCAGAGAGCCCCCTTTCTTCCTGGGCTTTGGCGAGCTCTGAGGACGCCTCTTCCAGTTTCTGATGGAGGTCAGTCTTTTCTGCGGCAAGCTCTTTGATAGTCTGCTCTAAGGCAGCTACTGTCTCCTGCCTTCTTTTCACCTCCTCTTTCAGGCTCTCCTCCATCTTTATCCCCTCCTCGTTCAGATGTTTCACCTCATCCTCCTTCTCTTTTCTCAAGCGTTTTAGCTCCTTCTCTTTCTCCTCCTTCAGCAAAAGGGCCTCTCTCTCTTTCTCCTCAGTCATCAGAGAGATTCGAGCCTGCAGAGTCTGGTTCTCCTCGCTAATCTTCTCGCCGACTGACTTCGTTTCCAGCAGGTCTTTTTGCAGCCCTTCGTTGTCCTTTGCCAGCTCCTTCACATTGTATCTCAGCGAGTTCCTCTCCTGCTCCAGGTCTTTGATGTGGGCCTGGAGCTCGTGTTGAACCTCCTCTGGTCTCCTCTCCCCTCGCGCCTCTTCAACACTAGATTTCAAAAGATCCCTCTCCTGTTCCAGCTCATCTACTCGTGCTCGCAGCTTCTCGACCTCATCGGTGGAATTTTTGACGACTTCATTCATCTTCTCTTCCAGGGCGCTGTTGGAGGTGTGGGCCTGCTCTGCTTCCTCTGACGCAGAGTTCAACTTCACCTCCAGGTGACGCTTGTCAGACGTCTCCTGCTCCAGCTGAGCCTCCAGGGCTGCCAGCTTGGAGCCAGAGAGCCCCCTTTCTTCCTGGGCTTTGGCGAGCTCTGAGGACGCCTCTTCCAGTTTCTGATGGAGGTCAGTCTTTTCTGCTGCAAGCCCTTTTATAGTCTGCTCTAAGGCAGCTACTGTCTCCTGCCTTCTTTTCACCTCCTCTTTCAGGCTCTCCTCCATCTTTATCCCCTCCTCGTTCAGATGTTTCACCTCATCCTCCTTCTCTTTTCTCAAGCATTTCAGCTCCTTCTCTTTCTCCTCCGTCAGCAAAAGGGCCTCTCTCTCTTTCTCCTCCAGCAGCCTCTCTAATTCTTTTGCTATGTCATTGTTCAGCTTTTGCATTTCCTCTTCTCGCACCTGAAGCAGGGATTGTATTTTGTCTCGATCTTCAGTCAGTGTGTTGACCATCTCCTTCAGGTCTTGGGTCGTGTCTTCATTCATCTGCATTTGGGCGAGTGTCTCCTCATTCTGCCTGGTTAGTTCCTCCACAGATAGTTTCAGCTCACGGGATAAAGCTGTTTGTTCATCTAAAGATGCCTGGAGTTTCTGGTCTCCACCTGGGGAACCTTCGGGCTTCAGGTGTTGTTGTGCCATGTTCTCCGTCAGAGTATTGTTCTCCTCTGTAACATCTTTGACCCTAACCAACAGTGCATCTCTCTCTTGGCTGAGCTGTTGTACAATGTCCTGGAGTTCTCGCAGCGTAAAAGCTCCCTTCTCCTTCATGGCTTCGTACTGAAGAACAAAAGCTTTCGTCTTCTCGACCAGTTCTGTCTCTACACCTTGAAGTATTTCCCTCATGTGTTGACACTCAGCCAGGGCAGAGTCTCTGTCCCTTGTCAAGGTCTCACATTGGTCCCTCAGCTCCTGGTTTAGCTTCTGCTGCTCCTCTCGATTCACTGCTGAGTCTTTGGCTTCTCCCTGGACCTGTTGATGGTCAGGATCGAGCGTCATTACAGCATCAGCGGAGCTACTTTCCCTGGTCATCTGCAGCTCATTGACTTTGAACTCCAGCTCTTCTCTCTCCAACTGGAACTCCTCCCTGGCTCTCTCCAGCTCTGCTTCCAGCTCGCTCTTCACATTACCGAGCAGGGTGAGCTCGTCCTGCAGCATGGTGTTCTGGGCTTGAAGGTCGTCCAGACCTGCTCTCAGTCTGCTGCTCTCCTCTCCATCCACATGACTGGAATCACCCTGACTTAAGCCAGATAGCGCCAGCATTTTGGCGATCCCTGAACCACGGGTAGGGTCCTCATCTTCCTCTTGTACATCCTGCAGATAGCTGTCTGGGAAAAAAATGGGTCATGTTAATTCAAAGTCATAATTAAAACCTTGGCTCAAAAGACAGTCAGAACATAGCATGTAGGTGGAGTGATACCAGCCTAACTTCCAGCCAGCAGTAAGTTAACTGCGCTTTAACGCACCACAGCTTTATTGAACCCAAATATTAAAAAATAAAATTATAATAAAAAATGTTCATAAAAATGATGGTGACTAAATAGTTATATACAGTTAAATAAAAACAATATGTAAATGTATGTCTAAATCAATGATTGAATTCTATTTATTGCCTACTCTTTTGTCTACCTCCTTTCAACTTTTGGCTCCAGTAACAAGTACTTTTTACCCAGTGTGGGATCAATAAAGTTATCTTATCTTAATAGATTAATAATTGAGAGAATAACTGTAATTCATAAGCTGTGTTATTGCTTTATCGGTGTAACAATGAGAGGCGTCACTGTAACAAAAAACAGGAGTCACAGGAGTCTCCAGCTTAAATAAAGTGCTGTTGTACCTTTGAGGGCGAGTTGCTCCGTCAGCTCGTCGTGGAGCAACAGGAGGCGGTCCCTCTCGATCTCACAGTCCTCCTCCAGAGCCCTCATTTCCTCCTCGTGCTGCAGACTCTTCTGTGCCAGCTCCTCCTTCAGGTTCTCCACCTCCTGCTGGGCCTCCGTCAGATCCCTTTGGTGGCTCTCCTGCAGCTCAGAAACCTCCTGGGTTTTGCGCTTGTGGGTAGCTTCCAGTTCAGCTCGAAGGGTCTGCAGCTGAACCTCTATGCAACGGCGGACTTCCTCTGCACTCTCTTTTGAGCCAGCATGTTCAGCTTGGCGCTCCCTCTCCCTTTCGCTGTCCCGGTCACTCTCTTCTCGCTCTTTAAGTAATTTCTGGAAATAAGCCACTTCCTCTTGGTGTTTATTGTTGGATTCCTTAATACTGCTTTCCAGCTCCTTGATATTTCTTTGGTGGTCTTCTATCACATGGTCGAGCTTTCCTTGCAGCACCACAAGATCATCCTGCACAAAATAACAGGATGCTGTTTCATTGTAAACATACATGCATCAATTAATGACCTTGCAGTCTACTGGAAAATTTCATATTTCACATAATGTAAAATTGGGTTTCTATTTAATTTTTTCACCTTTGCTTGCTTCTTGGTCCTCTCTAGATCTTTACGAGACATCACGAGACTCTGCTGAACTTCTGCCTTCTCCAGCAGCAAGGCGTCCATCCTGTCCGTCAGCTCCTACAAGATCAGAGACACACACCAACATGATTCAGTTTATGCACTATGAAAAGTAAAGCATGATAACACATGAGTATCTATAGCACACGTAGGATGAGATGCTGCCGTACAAACAAACCTGTATCAGTGTGGCGTCATCTGAGCTGCCGTTACTGCTTTTGGATTGATGTTTGAAGGATGCAACTTCTCTTTCCAAATCTGATTTTGAAAAAAAGGTCTTGTCACAAGAAACATCATGCCACTTCTTTGTGTACCGCTGGTCCACAGAGCCACAACACAAACACAATCTTTGACAACATTCATAGCTACCTGCATACTTGCCCTTCATCTTCTGCATGGCAGCTATCTGCTTCTTGGCAAACTTGATGAGGTCATCTTTGGACAGCGTGTCCAGCTGAGAACACAGTGTAAAGAAGAGAGGACGAGGGGCGTTAATCTAGACAACTGTGCAGATTCTCGATTGCCTTTCTGAGCAAAGGTGTTGGGACTATAGATGGCTGCTGTAGTTGTTGTTGTGGTGTGTTGGAGTGCAGTACCTTTGACCTGGCTGCACCTGCTGGTGATGGAGCCGCAGACTCTGCTCCGGTACCATCGGGGTCCTGCTTCAGCAAAGTGGAAGAGAAGAAATGACAAACTGGCCGGCACGCTTCATTACTTGGTTGTTTTTGCCTGCTGGACTTCAGACATGCTCGACTGAAGACCGGCGGAAACACTGCGCTGACTCGTCAAATCATCAACACAAATGTTGCTCTGCTCGTCGTCAAAGACGTCTAGTCGATAGAGAATGTTCTAGCACCTCGTCTGTTTTAACGGGAGCCACGTTTCTGGTCGGCGCATGCAAACCAATTGTGACAGTTGAATTTCGGCAGTGAGAGAATTCGGAGAGTAAACAGCGCGTCGCTTCACCTGCTTTTGACTGATACGCGTTACCAACAAGTCAAGTCAAGTCCCTTCACAAATATGACATTATATTATTAGCTAACTCGAAGATGCTAGCGACATTCGCTGCACCAACTGGTGACCGGGGCTAAAGCTAACTCCTCGACAATGACCGTTTACCTCCATCTCGGTCGTCCGGCTGCTCCTCAGTCGTCCGACACACGCAGACACACGGCGGGTGTGTTGAAGGGACCGAGTCGAGGCGACGTCTAACAGTACTTCGGATTCATTTGGCCATTTAACACGAAAAAAATCGCGTGTGTTTTGGTTTGGAGTTACCAGGGCTAAGGCTACAACTCACTTCCGCAATCGTCAACCAAGTGACGTCAGCGCGATTGACGTCACTACACAATCAGGATGTTTTATTCGGATTATTCAAAATCTACATCCATTTCTTGGGTGGGGCTTTATTTCTTTTTCAGTCCTGTGCACATTGTACCCGTGGGTTTACTTCACCTTATTCACTTGTTAGGTACAAATATCACCTTTGTTGTTACAGTGGACATGAAAAATACTGATGATAAACTGCAAAATAAAATCTAACTGACACCATTCAGCCGTTCACCCGATGGTCCCCAGGCACCAACTAACTAATCAACACAGTGTATATCTATAGCTGCTGCCGACATGGGGAGGCAAACATATCATGAACACAGTGCCTGACCTGCACCTTCAGCATGGGCCATGACTGAGCACGAAAAAAGGTCAAAGACAGTATACATATATACAATATATCATACTGTATAACCTCAGGGCATATTAGGTCATTTAGAATTAGACAGATCAATATTTAATCGCTCCTGACATCAGGATTATCAAAGTATTTATTGTATTGTATATGTGACTGTGAGGAGAGGGTTAGTCTTTTTGCACCACAAAATTGTAGCAAAATTACAATTTCTGTCTGAGGTTACTACAATGTTTTCCATTAAATTAGCAACAAGATAACTTTACCTTATTGGAGAAAAGGAGGGCATTTTTAGTTTAACTAATTGTAACTTACATTTTTATGGTTTTATTTCCCTTCATTTGACCGATCCTACGCTGAGATGCTGTTATGTTATGTTGTGGCACAATTGTCAAACATGAAATTTAAATAATTGGGTAACAACTGGAAGAGGAAATCCTCAATAAATTAGGTTCTTTTGTTGAAAATATATACAGTAAGATTTTATTTCCACTTATTGTTTTATATTTAATACCTCTGGTGGTCTATATAGCCTCTACTCTACTAGTTGTGTTGTAGAGACAGCAAAATATCTCCATGTTCTATTAGAAAGAAGCATCTAGCAAAGGAATACTGTAACTTAACATTGTTGTTTATGTAAAATAATGTGAAAAATGCATCTAATATATTTGTTGTTTGAACAACAAATTACATTTTCAGATTAACTGGGTTTAAAGGGAAGTTTAAGTGATTTATAGTTGTTTTAAATTTCACTACTGTAAATTATCACACGCATTATGAAACAGAGTAATCAGACACAGAAATCAAACACGTGTCTTGAGGTTCAATATGGAGAAAAAAAGCAGAACAGTGAACTTAAACAGTGACCAGCAAACCATATGCAATAGACCTGTGCATCTCTTGCACAGACAGTTTATAGACAGTTTGACAAGTGTAGCTGCAGACAGCACATCCTGCAGCTGGGAACCCAACACTAACTCTTCTGTTATTTTATGTGTAGGCGAGGGCACACAGGGCATAAAAAGCTGTCTGATGCTACCACGTTGTTGTTTTTGGGACCGCTGCAGGGAGGTGTGGCGTCTCTGCCCCCATGCTGACACCGGGCATGTCACAAACTCTGCGGACGGCCCAGCCGGCGCCTGTATTCCCGTCACGTGAGGACCAGTTTTGTCTGTTGAATATGGAGAGCGTCTGTTTTTGACACAAGTGATAGAAGCACTGACAGAGGCAGTTAAGCGAGAAGCCTCTCATCCTGACAAGGCTGGGCTGCTCTGGGCAGAGGGGCAGGGGCTCTGCCAACTCCCTGTCTCATCTGGAAGGGACCCATCTCTGCCTTCCACTCAGCCTGGGTCAAACACACCCATCCATCACAGCCCCTCCCTTGTTTTCTCCCAGGGCTCCCAGCAGTGTTTCGCTGCCATTTTTCTCCCCCCACTCGTGGCCGTCAGTCAGGGACGGCTTTGCAGTAATATAACTGACACCGGCTGGCGTTCAGGGAGTAATGAATAGCCTGGCTGGGTCTATCAGGAGGAGCAACAGACACCCTTTCATGGTTTTTCTCCGTCTCTTTTGCTTTCCATTTCTTTAGCAATCTCTGTCTCTGTCTCTCTCTCTGTCTAGTATGGTCTCAACCATGACCACATTTCAAACTAGCATCGAGAGAGTTGGATACATTGCAAATGTAAATGTGGTAAATAAAAATGCCATCTGTCCACCATCATAACCTGTCAACATAATAACAAATTAGTTTGTCAAAACTTTGATTAGAAGTTTCTGACTGCAGGTCTCCTCCCATCAGACTAACTAAACAGTCGTCCTCTCCAAAGCCTCCATTCCACCTCACCTCCTGCTCCTTCTGCTCCTCCACTCCACTGTACTCAACCTCCTATACCCAATCAGTGAAAGGTGACTTTGGGGTGGCGAGGTGGAGTGTTTGTGTCGCTGACCCCCTAGAGTGTGATTGAAGCCTCTCAGTGGGGCCTCTTCAGGGGCCAGGGGAGACAGAGTCCTTGATTTTTGCCTAAATCAACAACAATTTGACTGTGCATACCCTGTGATTTCGATCATTGCTCACCTTATCCCCATAAACAGTTGGAATGGATTGATAATAACATGCTTGATGGATAAATCAAAAATGTATCATACCGTTATTGCATCTACTTATCAAGGATAACAACAGAAATACACTGTATTTTCTTTACTCTTAAACAACACTGTTACACATTCTTTCAGTATTTATTAATCTTCACCTGCCTCCATCACAGAACTGGTTCTTGCATTTGTCTAAATGGGTCTTTCAGATAGGATTGTTTCCCTTACACAGTGTTCACACTGCTCCACTCCTTTTCTTTTTTTGCTGCTTGTGTCCTGCATTTGTTTTCTTCCTGACATTTTACCTCTGCAGACTGGCAGAACCATTAATAGGTTTGACATTTTAACATATAGCTTTGACATTTTAATGTATTAACGTGGGAACGGAACCTCTCAAGTTGTTCTATTCACCGCTGATACAATGGGGTTTCTAATAAATGACCAAAGCTTATATTTCTGAAAGATGATAGAATATGTCATTATATCCCGAGTAGTTAATAGTGTTAGCTCTTTGCATAATAGGTTAATAGGTAATAAAGTCTGTGTCATAATCTCAAGAGGAGGTGATCTGTCAGACGTTGTATATAATTAATCCAAAACAAATTCTATAAATGAGAGATGAAGTGTATTTTAATGGTTTTACAAAATTGTAGTTGTTCCATCATCAAAGATGACTTTGCCTTTGTCGGAAGGATGAAGAGAAACTGAACTGCAGTGAAAGCAAAAAGAACACAGTGACAATTTTCACATGTTGATGGTGAGATTGATGTGGAGACAATAACCACAGTGATAGTGATATTTCTGTCTGGCAGATTGAAATACAGAGGACATAGACATTTGTGCTGCAGGATACACAGAACTTTACCATTTCTTTTTCAACGTGTACATGCATGTTCAAGTGTGACAGTGGCAGTGGTGGCCCCATTCAGTCAGTCATCAGTTGTTGCTTTGTATTTATTAGTGACGTTGGTGGTAGCAAACCAACCTGGACTTAGCTTTGCGTGCAGTAAATGTATGCCTCGTCAGTGTGAGTAGAGGGATACAAGTGAGGGATAGAGCGATTAGGAAGAAAGAGCAGTAAGTGTAGCAGTTTTCTCTTCCGTGCCCATAGGCTGTCAGTGTGTTGTATATAAATAGTTTGGTGGCTCAGCAGGAGAACAGCACTTCATCAAGGACCATGGGCACAACCTGCATCCGTCTGCACTTACACTTAGTGTTCAGCTTTGATTACAACAAACAGTCTTCCTCCTCCTCCTCCTCCTCCTCTTCCTCCTCCTTCCCACTCAGCTCCTCTTTTTGTCCTTCTCTTCTTCATCCTTACGGCACATTTTGCATATCCTGTACAGATGTTGCAGATTCACTGATTTGTTTCCTCCAACCAAAGAGTTTACACCAGGATGTTCCTTTCACGTATTCTCTTTCTACATACGTATCTCACTTAATAACATTTACATTAAGCCCAAGGATTTTGCTGACTATCTGCATCTGAAATTTTCCTTCTATTAAATTGTTTTTATTTTTACTTTTTCAGTGGTGACAATATTCTGCACATTTGCTGAGTTAGATGTCTCACATGTTAGACATCCAATATGGAGGTTGGACAACATTGTTTCCACATACAAATCAGTTGGGAAGCTACAGTAACAAGCTAGATAGGAAGATGACGCTGTCATTCCCAATTCCACCTGCAGTATACACAGCTCTAATAATAATCTTTTTTTTAACTCTCTTTATAACTCTTTTTTTTTTTTTTTAAATACCATCAGTGTTATTTTTCTTTACCAGTCTCTCACCATGGAAGCTAATGTACACATTCAGTCAGCCGAGTGAGGCAGCCCTGAACTGACAGCCCTGCTTAATGTATGGTCCTTTTAAAAAGTCAACCCAACACACACACACACACACACACACACACACACACACACACACACCACAACACACCAATGTTGATTTCATTAGCTCCAGTGGAGATGCGACACAGAGGCTGTTGGCTTGGAGAGTGATGAGGTATCTGGAATCACCAATGAGAGCTGTTTGTTAAGAGTGACTGACATACTGCCTCCTCCCTCGCTCTGTTTTTTCTCTCTCACGCTTCCTTTTCTCTTCATCTCTCTCTCTCTCTCTCTCTCTCTCTCTCTCGCTTGCTTCTTCTCACAATCGAGTGGAGCTCTGGCCTGTAGTGTGTGTGTGTGTGTGTGTGTGTGTGTGTGTACGTGTTTGTGTGTGTGTTTATGTGTGTGTAAGTATGGATTCTTGACCTTCACTGAATGTATTTCATTTGCACGGCCTAAGTTTCAATCAGAGCTAATGGATGTGCTGGCCATTGCTCAGCTCATCCCTGCTCATGCCTGCTCTCACAAAAACACAATTGACTGGTATAATATTTCAGTTGTATTACTGAATACAAGGTGTGGTGTAATTCTATTACACCGTGTGAACTTACTGAAGTAGTACATTTCATTCCATTTATTCAGCTCGAAAGTGTATAGCGCTGCAAAAATAATTGCTCCTCATTTTTGTTCATAAGAAAAGCCTGGTTCAGCATTCATGGGCTGACTTATCATTTAATATTACCCCCTTGTGACACCCAAGAGGACGTGCTTAAGCGCAACATGTCATGGCTATCATGATGAGGGCCTCTCTGTAGCTACAATTATGGTGTATTTAGCAACAGCCAATGAACCACTCTCTATTATTTTCCCCAGCAGTTCAGCAGCATCAGTCACTGTCAGGAAACTGTCCCTGAATTGGTAAGCACTCCATTAGTGTAATTACAGCAGCTTCAGAGCACTGCAGAGAATGCGATGGGGTAAACGAAACGGGCAAAGTTATTCATAAATTACACATATGAATCCATCAGTTACGATATGCATTTTTGCAAGAAACAGTCACACTCAGGCAGATTCTAAAAAATGACTCAACCTGAAGAAACTGTTTAAACCCACAGACCACAATAAGGTGCATAATGAATTATTAGCATTTTCAGGTGGATACAGGCAGAAACAGCAATTATTGACGAGCTCCTGGTGGGCTGGCTGGAAAATGCCACACAACATACATACAGAAAAACTAATTAAGGAAGGACTGTTCTTTGGAAGGAAAGAGCTTAAACAATAGCATGGTGCCTGATTAAATTAGGAATAGATATTAAGTATGGCTTTGTAACTGTAAGTGCATTTGGCAGTTAGTGAAGAGAAATCAATGTCCTTCACAGGCACACTGATGTATTTCCCTCTTCGATCCACCTTAAGCCTTAGTTAAAACTAGCAAAGTTCATGTTCTATCTGTTCCTATTAAACATGAGATGTCTTTCTTGTATTAACGATCACCAGGGAGCTTAAACAAGTACTCATTGTTACCAAACCCCATCTCATTAATCACATTGTTAACCATTGTTGCCCCCTTTTTACAGTCAGTGTGTCTATAAACTTGTTTTAGCAACAGACATATTGGTTGTTTCGGGAGACACTGACAAGGAACCGATTTGTAGTTTGGGAAGAAGGACTTAAGAAATTCTACAAAAAGTAATACATTTGAAAGTGCCAGTCTCTCTTTAAGTAAAACTGAGAACTTAAGTAAATCATTGTCAATCTTACAGAGTTACAGTCAAGTCATTCATTGTAACCTCAACAGGTAGCCTTGTGTATTTGCATATTGTCTCATAAAATATTTGCTGTATTGATAAAGGCGCATTAGTCAGCTCGCAATGCTTTCACTGCCATGGCACACGAGCCACAAGTTCAATAAATGTAGCTGATTTTCTGTTTGTTTTGCTCTGCACTGAATTTAAACCAATATACTCTGAAGGTACGACGACAATTCAAAAACTTGATGACTATACTGAATCACCTGAGTCATTTTGTGCAAATATATAGTGTTTGTTAGTCAACCAGTGACCAATAAAGCTTTCACAAATGACATTTTACAATTATTAGCATTTTCTTATATTAATGTGAGAGCACGAGCAAATGTGGTTAGGTCGGTGGAACAATAAGATGTCTAACACAAGTGGCTGCTGTCAGGGAAATGTAACCAATTCATTTTTTTATTAATGAATAAAGTGACAAATTCTATCTCTTTTTGAAGAGGACAGTCTCCCAGAGGCAAAAATGCCATGACACGTGTCATTCATGTTATTTTTGCCATTTCACCCTGTGCTTCCTGATGACATGCTTGTGATGTTCATACAGTGACTGCTGATGGTGGGAGAGTAACCAAGAGAAGTCGCAGAGTGTTTTTTTAGTAACCAGGTTTGTGAAGTCAAAGGTGGGGTGACTCGTAAGCAGCTCAGCTCACCAAATGACCCTGGAGAAGCAGTGCAATCGAACTCAACAGCCACACATCTCTAATCACACCCTGGACAAATGGACCCGAAAGCTGTGACGGCCCTTTTCCAATCACGCTCGGTAACCTCCGTCATTACTCATCCTGAAAGTTCCTCTAACACAAATACTGTACCTTTCTGTTTTCTGTGCCGTATGAGCATCATACACACTTTCCGGGGGAAATTCTTGTATTCTCCCGTCAGTGCATATGTGTGTGCGCTGATCAAGATGAACTGCTGGGTGCAGCACAAATTCAATCCGGCCAGACCCAGACATCAATAATATATTAGTGGAGCAGTTAGCAGCCTAAAGATATCAGGATCGATCTCCTACTTAGATTCAGCTTGTTTGGACTCGGAGACAAATAGCCTCTCGGCCTTCCTCTCGAGGAACCCATTTCATTTGATAGAAATTGTTACTCAACACTGTTGCTACAGCTCCGCTGCGGATGTCATTCACGTCCTCTGGTGTAAGCCAAGGTGACAATGAATATTGGAAGTGGGGCGGGGAACACTTTATTTTTCTTTTACCTCCATTGCTACATTCATTCATTATCCTTTATATCACATGGTTTGAATTGACAGGCCAAAGTGAAAACTTGGAGGTGTTCGTGTTCAGACCTGTTAGCTGTCAAAATGCCAGACTGATGGAAGGAGCTTCCTCCAAATGTGTGAGTATGGCTTCCTTCCTATTTGGAGAACTAGTCAATCAGTGCCCTCCCGCTCTCTCGTCCGCTGTTGTTTTCCTCTATACTTGCTCTTTGTCAAACGAATCAATGCAGTTGGAAGATTTGAATGGACTGAATGGATGGAGAAACAGAAAACCCTGCCCGGTCAAGGCTGCATGCTAATTGTGGCATTTATTACACATTCTGTCTGTGCGGCACGCCATTTTGTCTGAGCAAGCACTCGTCGGAAAATCGTTGTACATTTTCTCATTGTGCAATTTAACAAACAAGACAGTTAATGTCTGCAACACAGTTTTATACTGTGGTTTCAACGGGTTGTAGACATTTATTTGTCTGCAGTCTGTTTGTGCTACTTACATTTATAAGCAGCAAACCATGCTGATGTGTTTAAGTTGTTCTCTGCCATTCTTATAACCAGATAAATCAATTGGATACTACAAAATAAAAAATTACAAAACACGTTATTGCATGTTATTTGAATAGTTGTGGAGATGTTTCACCCAAAACCACAAATGTGAACCTCATTGTGGCGAAAGCGGAGGAGCCAGATTTTCATCACAAGTGTGTGTCTGTGGAAAATGTAGTTTGCAGTTCATCAAATGAATTCCGAGTTATTTCAGTGTGGACCGACTGACGGAACATCAGACCAACATTGCCATCTTTAAAGCTTTGCGTCCAACAACAGATTCTTATTCAATTCAATTAAGTCACTCCATCAGTGTGGGTATTTTTTCTCAATGTGAAATAAAAAAGAATTTCAGTACAAGCAGTGTGCGGGATTTCAATTCAATATTCAACAATTCCATTACTATAAATAATCACAGCTACACTGTTACTACGACATTTGGCGGCTGACTTAAAGTACTAGCTTTACCATTTCAATTTCACGGAGGCCAATCCGTAGCTTTGCCTCCATTCAGTTGGTTAGGCAGTCCTACAGTTGAGGCCGGTTCTGGGATTCTGCATGAAGTCACTGACCATGGCTGAGCTAATGTTAGTTGTTAATGGCCTGTACATACTTCCTAACTAAGATGCATTGTGTGTCTGGTGCGTGTGAAGGCTGTTTAAAGGCGCCTTGTATGGGGTTAACCTGAGTAACAAAGTAATGAGTAATGTAACTAATTAGTTGAGCAATTAGTCAAGTAATACAATTACTTTATTATAGAGAGAAATTGATTACATTTTCTAACAACTTGCCCAACACTAATGTGTGTGTGTGTGTGTGTGTGTGTGCCTGTTTAGATAAAACTGCTGCCAAAGTAGAGTAGTGGAAAGGTATCAAGGGCTAAAGGCAAACTTAAATAGGTAAGCTATTTCTTTTGAATATTTTTATTAAATCCAAACATGGAAAACCAGCTGTGAGTAGCATCATCATCATCATCACTGCCTGACATCAGACGCCTCGCCAAAGAGAAGCAGTTCCAGCCATCGCATTTGAGAGGTTAGTCTGGTTGTTGTATTCAATCATTAAGTATGGCTCTTGGAGGATGTTATAAACATTGAAATGTCTCTTGATGGGAAAAAGGATCCCCGTCTCTGGTAGAGTTTTTTGGTATATATTACGAACACTGCAAATATTTGCCTCTCCTCAGTCAGTCATGTTCGTGCAAATATTGTACCACTGCATCAGCATCCATCCTGCGTCAGCTTTTCTCTCTGGAGCGGTCAGTCCTTTTGAAATGGCATGTTGTGCCCCTGTTATCAGAAACTCGTCTGTGTGTGTGTGTGTGTGTGTGTGTGTGTGTGTGTGTGTGTGTGTGTGTGTGTGAGTGTGTTTATATGTTTCTATGTGTGTCATTGCTTTTCCAGCTTCAGAACAGTCTTGGGGGCTTCATCCGTCTAGCTCTCCACTCTCACTGCCTCGAAAGCCCAACTCTATACTGACCGAAATGATGCACTTCACTTACTAAAGAAATTGAACACAGAGATATGCTGGCAGTGAAGAGCTGCAGTGTTTTGTAGCAGAAATCGCAGACTTGTTCCACAGCCACGACGTAAAACTAAACATAATTAGTGTTTGTTTCAGTCTAAAATGTGTTATTTAAATAGGAACAAATGATAAACTGCGTTTAGGGAGTGTTCACCCATCATGACATCCCAGAATAAAATTGCTATAAGCCGAAATCGAATCGGAGCTCTATTCAATTATAGTAAAGGAAGAACAGGAATCTTAAGCAATGTCATTTCCATTTAACTGATCTCAATTTAAGGGTGATTCCTGTGCATTTGGGAAAGGGTGTCCCAATCCGTAACAGCGGCAATAAATGGATTAGCTCAGATAGATTTAATCATCTTTCCCCATTCAGAACAGGTAATCTGATTATCTTCTGCTTCTTCCTGTGCAGCATAGAGAGAGAGAGAGAGATGTGAATCGGAACTGCAGCATGAGTACACACAACAATTGTGTGAAATGTATGGCTTCGTCCAGTGTTTGTCAGTCACATAATCTACAGGACAACATGAAGTGAACAAACCCACATTTAACATCTCATTGATTTTTCTTTAAGGCAAAACCCCCCCAAAACAATTAATGCAGATGAGGCAGCACACTGACTTCCTTCTCCATAGAAATAAAGATAAACTTTGATTCTCGGAAGATATTTACAACAATTACATCATGGAAGACATCACTTAAAGAACACATAATGCTAATAATAATAATAATAATAATTGTGAAAATGAACATAAAATATGTCTTAACAAAATGGAAACCATTTAATCTATCTTTTGAAACAGAATGCTCTGGCTTTTCTGTGTAATAAAATTAGGTTGTGTTATGACACTGGACTCACTTTCTCTTGTTAATTAATCAATTATTAAGGATTAGTTAATAAGTAATGTGTCTGTTCAATTAGTGATTACTTATGGGACCATGGGAAGAATCACCAGGGCCCAACATATTATATTCTGTTATATTCAGGTTGTAGTCATCCTGTTGCTGGTTTTCAAGCACGCACGCGCACGCGCACACACACACACACACACACACACACACACACACACACACACACACACACACAGAATGGCCAATATCTAGATTACATGCAACACACACACACACACACACACACTGCTCATCCATCTCTGTTTGCCTTGGTTGCCTCCTCAGCAGCTGCATGTGTGTAAGTGTGTGTGTGTGTGTGTGTGTGTGTGTGTGTGTGTGTGTGTGTGTTTGTTTGTGTGCTTGCTTGCCTGTGTGTGTCTGTGTGTGTGTGACGATGGGGGATATTGGCTAGCTAAGGCCTGGTCCTGCCATATGTCATTTTTAAATGACAGTGTCATAAAGCATTATGGAAAGCAGAGCAGAGGAGTGGGGCCCTGCCAGGGCTTCGTTAGCCAGATACATGTTTTTGCCCTGACTGCGGTAACAGGTGCCATGCAACTGGGGGAAGATTAAAAGAAATCGATCCTATTCTATTCTGCTCGAAAACTAAATTAACCACTCCATAAATAATATCAAATGGGATAAATCATTAATTTGGAAATACATCTGTCCCAAAGGAGTGGAGCTTGAATAAAGAATCATTTCATCTGTGCCAAGTGAATGTGCTATAAAATAAGAATTGACTACTGCAGTTCAAAGTGAAAAGAAATGTCTTTCTCCATATTAATGTATGAATATCACTTCATCCGCCAATTTTTATCTTTTTACTCAGTCTTGGATATTTTGTTGTTGTTGTTGCTTTGTTTCAAACAGAACAAACACGCGCACGCACACACACACACACACACATACACACACACACACACACACACACACATACACGCACACACACACACACACTCACACACACACACACACACACACACACACATACACACACAAACACACACACACACAGAGGCGCCGCTTGCCAGCAGGCAAAGCAGGCAACTGCTTGGGGCCCCCAGGTCAGTAGGGGGCCCCCGAGGGCTGACAAACTTGATTACTACAGCAGTGACAATGCGCAAAGTTGCAATGACAGTAGGCGACCCCCCCTGAGGGGGCCCCACCTGACTCTACCGACTCCCGTTGCAAGCAACAGGAGTAAAGAAAAATCTTTACTCCTGTTGCAAGGGATGTGCATGATTCAGTGTAATCGAACTTAATGACAACGACAACGAATCCCACTCAAAAAAATTAAGAGGAGTTAACCTTCTGGAAGCGAAAAGAAAGAAGAAAAAAGAAGAAGAGGAGAGCAAAAAGCAAGACAGTGGTAAATTGAACAGATAATAATGATAAAATATAATACTACACAACTAAATGCTGCTAGTCTAGCCTTAACTGTGGAGGAGAGACACTTGAATGACGTAACTTCCACTAGCATCACATTATTTCTTTTGTTTACTTTGATGTTTGGTGAGTGTATTAAAATGTATTTTTCATGTCTGTGGACTAGCCTGTGGTTTTAGAAAACTGAAATCTTCATTATGATATAAATGTAAGGCCATAGTGCAGGCTCCAGCACACAAGTGTAATCATCTGTATTGGAACTATGTTTAATTACATTGTCCCTGCAATGTAAATATTAAATAATGAATAGTTTTTAAATAGATAGATTATTTATAACATAATGGTGATGAACGCTGGTTCGAGGGGCCCCCTTTGATTTTTTTGCCTAGGGCCCCAACATACTTTAGAATCGCCTCTGCACGCACGCACGCACGCACGCACGCACACACACACGTGCAGGATTGTTTATGGCACTCTTCTTTATGTCTCCAATTTGCCTTCAAGGCTGCAGCTCCTTCCCCCACTCAACATTTATCCTGGGTCTAGGCATTAACCAAATCACTCCCAAGTAACCCCCCCCCCCCCCCCACAACACCAACAAACACACACACCAAACTGTGGTGTAACAGAATTTATGCGTCAAAGGTTGCGTGGGCTCAGCTTATTATGTTAGCATTGCTGTGGCGAGAGTCAGCTCCTGTCGGCTCTTCAACAAGGAGCAGACAACTGGGAACGGGGGAATACACTGGTGAGGAAAGAGAAGGAACTGGGTTTTATTATCATTAATTAACAAACAATAGTTATTAATGATACAATGAATTGTCTATGATGTCCCAGGGGGACACATTTTTCATTTTACACTTACAAATGATTGGTGGTCCAAATAGAGCAGCTCAGTTTATTAGCACCTTGTCCAATAAAGTGATTTATTGTGAGGTGGAAAGGTATAGCAGGAAAAAATGCTTTTGTTTAGCTTTATTGTCATATGTTCTTTCTTTTACAGGAAATATTTTGCTTATCATTACATACAATTTGATAAATTGTCAATCTCCTCTCCTCTCCTCTCCTCTCCCCTTCCCTCCTCTCCTCTCCCCTCCTCGTCTCTCCTCTCCCTCGGGCCTATTAAAGCCTAATTGGAGCCAAGCTACTTACCACTGATGGGATCAATGGGAGAACCACCAGTAGACACACACCATTTTCATTACTTACCGCCGTTCAATACACGGGCAGCCACTGCAGCAGTCAGTGCGTGCAGCAGTGATATGAACAGCTGGAGAGACTGTCGCAAGACAGGAGCCCTTCCACAACATGGCAACGCATAGTGCATCTGATTTAGAATTCCATAATGTGGATGTGAGATGGTAATTGTCTAAAGTGAAGGGAAAATGTTTGCATAAGTAAGGATGACATTTTACCTATACAGTGCGTTGTGATTAGAAATCGTTGATAATATATGGTGAGTCCGGATGCATGAACGTGGTGGCACAGTTAAAGTGCAATTGAAAAATAAAGACCAGAGAAGAGAATTGACGACATTGCAGGCAGGTGTGAGCTCCAGAGTTTTATCATTTGTGAAACGTATATGCAGCTCCTGTTTTTTTGTGAGGTGGTCTTCCCTTGCAGTTTCAGTGATAGCAAATCAATATGTGAGGTGAAACAGTTGATCGTGCATCAAATTAAATGGGACCATGAAATACGCCACTGTAGTCCTCTGCCAACTCTCACTGCAGCTGAAACAAAGAGGTGCACTATGAGATTAGAACAGATTAGAGAGAATAATTGATTTGTCCTCACGAATGAAAACACCCAGGGTTTGTCGAAACAAAGAAACTACTTGATTGCTTTATCGCTATGATGACAAAACGAAGCAATTAATGACAAGAAAGTAGTGTTTTTATTTGAGATGCAATCTCCATCACAGCTTTACTTTCACTTCCAAATACTTTGATATAAGTAAAGAGAGTAAAAAGTAAAAGTAAAGAGAGTAAAAAGTAAAAAGTAATAATAAATGTGCCTAAATGTTTCCTTAGTCAAGGTTTCAAAGTGCAGAGATTGTACAGAGACAGGAAACCAAAACCATGTACTCATTGACCGTATCTGGCAGAACACGCCATAGCAGAAAAATTGATTTCTCATTCATTGTAACCGCTGTAAATTTGTGACAGATTGTGACAGAACAGATTTTTTTTGCCTCCAACTCTCAAAGACTAAAGAGGCACGGATGATAAATGACACTGTAACGTTAGTATGTCAGGGGTTGATCCAGTTACAGCCATGTGATATTTTCCATGGCCTATTATCCAAACCTGATACTGTACCTGTCCAGAGGTATTGTCCAGAGTACATCCAGACCACGAGCCACAGGCAAAATGTTATTACATCCTCAGAAGAATACCTTATATGAATTATCAACCATGATAAGGATGAGTCTTTAGTCTGCTTGCCTCAGTTACAGTTTACTTCACTATTCAGAAAATAAGAAAATGTTGAGGAATGTCAAGGAAAAAAATAGTGTTTGTGTGTTTTGTTGTTGCTAACTGTCCAATATGAATCCCACAGACTTAAAGCTGACTGCTAATGACACAGATCTGTGCTCCTCCGAGGAACTTAGAGAAACCAAAATATACCCTGCGAATCGGGTATAAATATTTGTAGGATATCTTTCATCAAAGCTTGTCTGTGGCACAGTCTTTCCCAGCCTGGGTATCATTAAAATAAAAGTTGGACATTTCCGACAACAAAACAGATTTTGTAGGAAATCAGGGATGTGAAATGGCAAGTGTGGATAATTGTCTTGAATATCTGGAAAACTCACTTCAACCTAATCACAGTTATACTTATATACTAGATGAGACTGATACCACTCTCACGTCTGTCCAGTAAATATAAGGCTGCAGCTGGTTAGCTTAGCTTACAATTACTGGAAATGGATAAACAGCCAGCCTGGCTCCGTCTGAAGGTGACAAAATCCACCTACCAGACTTTGTTTCTTCTGGACAAATTCATATCATTATCGGCGACACTACTAGATTTTTTTTGTTTTAAGATGCATCACTGTTATGCCTGGCGTCCACATTACTCTGGAGTTCTTGCGCCTAAATTTTGGAAATGTTGTTTTCCCCGTTTTAGTTTAAAACTCTTGGCTGCATTGTAGTATGGACCGGCAAAAATTGAGGCATTTGGAAACGATGAGGCAGCCACCCACGTTCGCTTCCTGATTGGTTCCTATCTTACAATTTGAGTACCAGCGGTAAAGGCAAAAGTGAACACTCATTGCCCAAGAAAAGAAATCCCTCATCACACCATTGTTGTTTCTTATTCGTAGTATTCTCTGTAACTAAGCAACCAACTTTAGAGTAGACAATCTTCTTCCTGTTTACACCAGCACACGCAAGCCCAAGTGTGCATAATTGGTCACGTGATATATGTTTTGAGGTGTGTTAGTATGGATGGGGATTGTTACGGATGCTGAGCTAAAATGCTTGTGTGGATGGAGATCGTTTTAGTTCTAAATGCTGTTCTAGAATGAAAACACGGTAGTGTGGATGTAGCTTTAGACATAGGCAAAAAACATAGGCCTGCCTGTTTCAGTTTATTAACTAAACTAACCGTTGAGGTAACAAAAGAGTTAAATGTGTTTTTACAGAGTAAAGCATGTCTCTGTTTGATATGGTGCTATGATATTGTTACCATAGCTCTCCGGTGATTTATGTTCCTGTGTACAGAATTGCCAGCATTAATAAAGTGTGCCCTGGGGAATGGAAAGCTATGTGTGAGTGTGTGTGTGTGTGTGTGTGTGTGTGTGAGTATGTGTGTTTCACCTAAAAAAACAGTTATTCAAGCAACGAGGCAAACGTTGATTGTCTAATTATTTAATATAGTGAAAACGTAATGTAGTGTAATGTAATGTAAATCAGACTACCTGCTTTTATATAAAATCCATATAAAATCAAAAAAACGTCAGAATGTGAGATGGACTAATACATTTACAGAATAACAACATCATTTACTGGGTGCAAGCATCGTAACAGGATGTGGAATGGGAGGTTACATATGTCACATGGTTCTATGAGTGAAAAACACTAAATCTCCAGCTTGACGCTTGTTTGACCCGACTGGACAAGATCAAGAAAAGGTTATTGGCGACAAACTATATCAAAAGGTGTGGGTCACCATCACAGTAGCAACACAACTGAATATGACATTTTTTAAAAAGTATGATGATAATAACCCGCAAGAGACTGGAAGACTAGCTCTTAGTCGCCGGGAAAATTTTTACAAATTTGAGTTTCCCACGACATTAGCTCTTAAATGCAAAGGACAGAAGCAAGGACATAGATGGTGGGTGGAGACTCAGTGTCCAGCACATCTCTCATGTGAGCTCCGGGTGCCACAGTAAATGTCTGGCCTTCCCAATCACTTCTCCCCACCCCTCCATCCCGAGAAGTGGAGCACTTAGTCTAATGTGAATGACGATGACTGTTTCCCCGGCTGGCCCCTATCCACTGCCCTTATTGAGAAAGCAATAAATGGGCCAAGATTTATTACTATAAATTACATCATCCTTCTCTTTCTCTCTCTCTTTTCTTTAGCCAGCCCCTGTTCTTCTTTTAATTAATGTCTTATTATTTCTCCCCCTTTTCTTTGCTCACTTTTCTTTTCCCGTGTCCCATTTTTACATCTCCCTTTTCTCTCTCCCTCTCTCTCTCTCTCTCTCTCTCGGAAAATAGATTTACCTCAGTCCGCATTTGAGGCATCAGTGCTCCATCTAGAATCAGCCGGTTTGGTCCAAGAGCAAGTGCTTTCTTCAGTCAGGCTTCTTTCAGCTCCATACGTCAGATTCCCTCCAGATTCAAACCAGTCCGATAGTGTTTTTGTGTACGTGGTCGGCAGCGTAATGTAACATCCGGAAACCACTGGAAGACACAAAAGCAGCCAACACTGGGCATAAATCAAAGTTGTTATTGAAAGTTCAAAGCTATTAAAATGCAGGATAAAATGCAATCAATAAATAAGATATAAGCAGTGTCCGAGAGCATACTTGTTGTCTTTTCATTAGTGCTTCCGAATGCCTTCCTGATTTTTTTTTTTGTCATTTTAGAGAGAATAAATCATGAGCTGTGCTGCAGGGCTGAATGTGTGTGTGTGTGTGTGTGTGTGTGTGTGTGTGTGTGTGAAGTACATGCTACTGACGATGATGTCCTGGAAAACACAGAGGAGGCGTCAGCGAGGACAGAGTTTGAGTCGTGAGGGCCCGCGGCTCGGCTCTAGGGTTGAGAGAAACACATACGTGGATTGGTACGGAGAGGAAATAATTCAAACGCATGGTGCTTGACTTGACAAGCTGGGAGTTCAATCTGAGGAGATAAACACGTGACGAACACAGCTCATCAGATGTTAAAAAAAGAATTACATAGGGGCCAGGGATACATTAAACACTCTGCAGGAATAAAAGTCCAAACTCAAACCTGATAATGTGCATGGAAACACTACATTTTGATGGTTAAAGTGTTATTGTCCTTGTTGATCAAGTTAAAGGCAAACATACAGTATAATATCCAATTATTTTTCAATGAGTGTTGAATGAGTGAGATTATTTCCTTAAATATGTTGCTTTATACCCTAGATGAGACCATACCTGTCTCATACCTGTCTCATACCTGTCTCATACCTGTCTCATACCTGTCTCCCGGAGGTGAATCATAAAACACTTTGGCAGGTTTCATGGGCACTAATAACTATTATATCTGCCAACATGCCTCAGTACGTTTCAACAGACAGAATGACGGCTTCGGGTTACAGTTGGTTTTGGTCTGGAGATATGGAGGGTGATTCCCCTCGAGATGAAGCACTGACAGGGAGAGACGTAACATCTACACACACGTACATGTCTGTGTGAGACCCCACATATCAGTTTTGGAGACGGAAACTCCATTTAATTTGACACGACTGGAGTGCACACAAGGGATTGTGACAGTGGATCTAAATGGAAACAAATTGACTCAGTGAACCGTGTCATTAGACAACAGTGAAAAATTATAAATGATAAGGCTCTATTTAGAAGCACTGAGAAAGGAGAGCGAAGCAGCGGAAAGTGACAGGATGTTCTCACACAGTTCTCTCAGATAAGAATAAGCTACCAAGAACTTTTTGGACTTGAATTGATTGATCACCAACAATTACTCGGAAAAACAAATAAAGTCACTTACCTCTTCGCCAAGCTTTACAGGGTTTTCGTCATGTGGTATGGTTTTCCTCCAACAAATTAACAGAGTTTTGTCTGAAATTACAAAACTGGCTCTATGTAGGGAAAAGGTTTGTCAAGGATAGGATCAATATTGTTCTTTAGACTTGCCCGGTCCCAATTCATTTCCTCTTGTTCACCCTGGTTCCCTCACGTCTGATGTTGCCAATATGGCCCTGTCTTTTCCCCAGCTCATAAAATCATGAAATCACAAAAAATTATTGATTTCCGTAATGAAATGAAGCTTCATACAAAATTCTTCTGCACTCAAACTGATCTGGCTCCACGTTTGAGCTTTGAATTAACCAGCTAGTTAACAGGCGTGTATCTGAACACAACATAAACACACACACACAAAACTATATATTTCCAACTTATGTTAATTGTACTTCGGAGGTTGACTTGTTGTCAAGGTGTTATTTCCATAAGCACGTGTGTGTTTGTGTTTGTGTGTGTGTGTGTGTGTGTGTGTGTGTGTGTGTGTGTGTGTGTGTGTGTGTGTATGTGTGTGTGTGTGTGTGTGTGTGTGTGTGTGTGTGTGTTTGTGTTTGTGTTCGAGAGTGTGTGATTGACAACCCTGACAGCTCTGACAGTTATAAGATTCAGAGGTGGGCATTTTGATTGATGCAGCCGAGCAGAAAGGCAAGTCAGTCAACGCATCAACGCACGCACGCACGCACTCACACACACACACACACGCGCACACGCACACAAACAGGCACACACATCTTTCCGTATCTTTTTCATTACACATTAAATAACTGAGAATAAAATAATAATTGTAATCTGTAATCTGTGGACTAAAAAAGAACACCAAACTTGACTGTGCTAATTAATATAATTTATTCAACTGACGTCACGTATGTTTACAACTATACTTTTATAGTAACTGCATGAATAAATAAATAGCTGTAATTTCTACGCCAACAAACATAATTTTCATTGCTGCATTTAAAAGGAGACTAATTTGTTCCTATGGTGTTTTCTTGGTATATACATTTATCACACAAAAATACAGCATCATTGCAATTTACGACACAGATCACAAATGTGTCAGTGTGACAGCTGACGTTGATTCTTTTCTCTTTGTGTTCAGGTTTGTGGATGAGCCGAAGCTACGACCCACTCATTATGAGCCTCATCTGATGGGGAGGAACATTTACATTCACATTTCAAGTCCAACGCCATTGCCTGACACCTTGCATAGCGTCAGAGCAGCAGTCACTACGTTCAATTTGACACCGACGTCATCTTGGTGGCATATCATAAAGTTCCACAACTGTAATCCTTAAATTAGAGAGGGGACGGCATCAGTTTGGGACATTTCACCGTACCTACGCGGGTGTGGAATGCGTATGAGGATCAAGTCCCCTAGCTGTGGTAAGGAATGACTACTAGTTTTTTCTTACTGTCACCAAATTCTTTGAAAGGACCAAACATTTTAATTAACATGATCCTTCTATCAAGTATTTTCTCCGTAGGCAAAGCTTCGCAGGCCCATATCTTATTCCTGTGTGCCTGAGAGGGCCAGTGTCCAAAAAACACAGAATATGTGTTAATCCACATGTTCAAATAGTCCCCAAACGAATGCACCATTTGAGTAACATTTTCTGAAATCTGCACTGCCGAGCTGTGTTTGCTCTGTCTTGAAAAAAAATGACACAGATGATGAATGGGTTTGTGGCTGAAAACCACAGATGGCCTGTGGGAAATCAGAGATTACTGGGAGATAGACCAACACATTGTTGCTTTTTGGTGACAGTCGGTATTAAGTGTTGACAATGAATAAAATACAGTATATCATATATATATCATATTACTCCACCGACCTTTTAGATTAAGGCGTGTCCATAGATTCAAAGAGACACCAACAAACGACAAGACAAACACTCCTGACAAAACTCACTGCACAAAGTGACAACTCCTTCATTTGACAGCAGTGCGTATAGTAGTTTAAAACAGCCAGACCTTTGACAATATATTGTTAGTGTGTGTGATAAAATGGTGCTTAAATTCAACAGATTATCACTACTGATAACACACTGTAAAAAAAACCCTTTTAAACCAAAGTCTCGGAGCAGTTTCCGACATGAATCAAATGTCCTGAAGGCTAATTGAGTGGGGGACTGGACAGATAATGACTGGTGCTACTGACAATGTTCTCCCAGGAAAAAATCACTTCCTGCCTCCTCTAACCTGCTGTGACTGCCCAGTCAGTAAAGATTTAGGATGAGCAAACACACATTTATAGGCACATGCACACAGGCGTGTTCCAAAAAGGGGCCTGCGGGATCATTTTACAATTATTGTCCTTTGAGATAATTTCGAGATATTTATATAATGTGTGTACACTGCCAATGAACGATTTCTGAATTTTCATACTGTCCAGGCAGCAATTTTGTTCCATTCATTTATGTGTGAAAATGAACTTACAAAATGAACACTGTATGTGCTTTTATTGTTGCGATTGATAGTAATGCAGTTGCAGTTATACATCAAAGACGTCTGAATGTTTGAAGACTGAAGATAATTCTTGATAACGTGTAGAAATGAATGGAAGCCAATGGCTGTCTGGAAGGTGCACAGGAAAAACATGAAATAATCTATAAAACGATGCTATGATTTAATTGGTAATAAAAGCTGAGACTCCAATGGAATTGCATTTATACCGTGATTATTCTGCTAAATGTTTTGCATTCAGTGCAAATTTTATTGTGCCAAAGGTGTGGAGGTCAAGGTAGTTTGACTTTGACACCAGATAGTTTGTGTCTAAGTATATCAAACATTATAACTTATATCTAATCATTTCCTTTACTTAAACATGGGATGAAATTAAATAAATATCAGCTTGTGTTTATCCATCTTTCTCTTCATTCTTTTGGTTTCCCAGTTCACAACCTTTGTCACCATTGTACACAACTACTGTACGCACACACTCACTGACTATGTTTCACAGTTAGCAACTAGCTGGTAAACAGAGTGGAGCATTTATCAGCTAAAGCGGAATGAATGTAATCTGGGATTCTGCACAAATTCAACTCAGTATCAAAACCTTCTGCTCGGCGAGTCCAGGGTTTGGGCATATCATGGAGGTACGAGGTTCTTAGTTCGACACTTACTGTTTCTGGAATAAACGAGTATGACAGGAGGATTACTGTAACTTGGCAAGCTGAACACATACACACACGCGCACACACACACACACACACACACACACACACACACACACACACACACACACACACACACACACACACACACACACACACACACACACACACACACACACACCATTAAATCCGCCAAAAAAAGCGACTGGTCTTCAAGTTAAAAACAATGACTGTAACCTAACCCTAAACAAGTGAAGCATACTGTATCTAACTTTAAAACATAGATCCTAAAAATATTATTGCTCTATTAATAAATGTACTATACTTAGTCTGAAAAAACAGTTTCTGGCGTTTTCAGCAGGAGCACACACACGCACCCACGCACGAATATTAACACACAAACTGTGGACAAAGACATAACTCCTTGGTTAGATATTGCACTATTCTCATGACCCACTGCAAACCCTTGCAGACTTCCATATATAAGTTTGCTGTATGTTCCTTGTCAGAGTTCCTCTGATTACTGTAGCAGCCTTTAAAATAAAATGATTGCAGTGGTTTTGGATTCATTGTCATGTTAAATAACACAGTGATGAGTATGGTATGCCTAACACAGCTGATTGACACTCAACTCCTTGTTTTCAGCCAAGGAATCTCAAAAAAGAAGGAGGCACCATGTCATCAGCATGAAACAGACTTGTGGAGTCACTTGGAGATTTCTGTTGATTTAGCTTCCAGTGCGGCAGTAGCGAGATTCCTGAAGAATGTTGACGCCTCTTTGACTATTCCTTCTTCTTCACATTCCCTGGTTCTAGTGTCCTTTGTGCCGTTGTTGTCTAGTTTTCATTGTGAAAAGCCTCTGGACTGGATGTCCCATCATCACTGAGGACCTCAGTGTTGATGAAAGTTCCGGCGAGCGACGTGCCCAGGGCCTGCTTGACGGGCGCCATCTCTGACAGAATGATGTTATCATGGTTGCTCACCAGTATAGCCTTGTCCATGATCTCCTTGCTGTGCTTGGACACCACGGCATCCAGGAAGTCATACTTGTGTGACAGCATACCACTTTCAAACAGGTACTTGGTCAAGTAAGAAAAGGCCACATTTGCCAAGAAGGACGCCACCATGGACACAGTCTTGAATGGAAACCTCTGCTGGACAAAGTACTCGACGTCGCCAGTGAGGTGGTGTTTCTTCTCCTGGGTGACCCAGCCAGGGTAGAAGATGAAGGGAGGGAGTTTGAGGTAGGGCTCCCCTCCACCAATGCGCAGCAGAAGACCAAAGACATAGGCAGCCACCGAACCATAGGTATTGGTGCCCTTGACAAATAGCACACTGAGAAGCTGGGGGAATATGATGACATAGACCAGGTCGGAGCTGAGGTACCACAAGCCGTACACCGATCCCGTCAACAATGCCATGGCAGTGGCGAGAGCTCCGAACACAAAGATGGTGAGGCGCATCACCCAAACAATTTCACGATCTGAGGCCTGGAGGAGAGAAGAGAGGCACAACAGAGTGGAGACAGATGAACAAAATGTGGAAGACGAGGTTTACAACCGGGAGGTATGACAAGAAAAGAAGAGTAAGCGTTGACAGCTGAGCGAGCATCTCTCGGAGACAGTTTCAGG
Source organism: Scophthalmus maximus (assembly GCF_022379125.1). NCBI lineage: Eukaryota > Metazoa > Chordata > Actinopteri > Pleuronectiformes > Scophthalmidae > Scophthalmus > Scophthalmus maximus. The sequence continues at coordinate 14,504,363 of NC_061528.1, read as the reverse complement.
TATTGCTTTATGATAATTGCTAACACCAGTATGCTGGAATTCCCACAATGACAATGTTAACCAACTGATGTTTAGCGGATGGAATGTTTATGACAAACTGATCAAAATTGCCATGCCTAGATCAACACTGCTAGAGCAAAAAGGCTTATTAATACATTATCTAATAGATTATCCCTTAGATTCATATGAAATCCGGAACAATTTCGAAAGGTCTAAATTTTTCAGACCTTTAGAGTCTGAGCCTATTCTAACATTGTCTGAAAATTCTGGGGTCTGGTTTTGTTGGTTCAGTATGTGCGGTAATTAGAGATTGTAGATTCAATTTGTGCTGTTGTGATTTTTGCTCTCGACATCTGCCACATTTGAAAACCGCTGAGATGAAGTTGATGTTCAAACTACACATCTGTGTGTTGGGTATTTTTTGTTGGCACTCTTACCGACTGCCGAAAGGCGAGCTGATAGATGTTCCTGGCAAACATGGAGCTGGCAGAGAGAATAGAAGAGTCCGCCGATGACATGACGGCAGCCGACACCGCCCCCAGACCAAAGAAGGAGACGTAGGGTGGGCAGAGGTGCTGAAGCACTATGGGAAGGATCATGTCTGATTCTTCCTTGTCCTTCGGAGCGATGGAACCGTAAGTAGTTTGGTTCCAGTCTGTGGAAAATGTTGAGAAAGATGAAAATTGAGACATCAACGGATATTTAACACCTCTTTGCATCCAAGTATCTGGATCATCCATGTGTCAAAAGCAGTACCAGTATTTACCTGAATACTTTATAACTAATACTGAACAAAAAAACAACTCAGTGACTTGTGTGTGGCAATACCACAACATAATTAATGTTGAACAGGCTGTACTTAGCGATCCTATTTTGAGATGAAAAATTTAATTTGTTCCTGGCCGACCTGTGGAATTTTAAGTGGACTGATTGGTGCACTACAATTTGTTCTACTAATCCCTTTGCTTTCCAGATAAAGGCTAGATTATGAGACCTTGTTATAATGCACTCTGTGGATACACGTTTTCCAGAATATCAATGTAAGGCCGTGTTGTTCGCCAGAACACGGGGGAAAGGTTGTGATGATAAGCGGAAAGTCAGAAATAATGAAAATGTGACATCCATGCACTAACTGGTTAATACGCTGTTTTGCAAATGGTCCAACGGGCACCTTAAAAGTACAACACATGCATCAGTGTTGAAGAAGACATTAGTTTAATTGCATTTTAATTGTAAATCTGATGGATACTCATTGCATTAATAATGATTGATTCCTGCAGCAAGCCATTGATTTGAATGAAACATTGTGATGGCTGATTAAACACAGAAAAGTGCAAGGATGTACTGTATGGACATTTTTTTTCATATATCTTCCTTTGCCTTTAAACCCATCCTTCTATCTTTCTGCCCCCTTTTTGTTTCAACCGTCTCTCCATTCTCGACATTTACTAAATATCAATCTGTGTCTTTCCCTCCCTCCCCTGTGCCCCCCGTTCACATGCAACGGATGATTAGTGTCAGTTATACATGAAACAGTCTCAGACGGACCAGATTAATTAGCTCCTAATAATATTCACTAAATCAGCATGGTCTGATGGCTCTCTCCTCTGCCCGTCGTGACTGTATCCGTCTGCTGTTGTTTACCCTCCAGACACTGTTTGCATCTGCATTTACACATCTGAGAAAAGAAAAAAAAGAAAAGCTGCTGGGCTGTAAACAACCCAGGAAGGCTTTCCTCTGATCACACTTTTCTATTTGAATAAAGGATCAGATTCCTGGATGTGTCGATTGTCTTGTGATGTTTCATTAACTGCGTGATCAATATGCGTGTCGGTTAGTCGGTTCATGCACACATACTGTAGCTTTAAGTCTCCCCAGTGTGTGTGTGTGTGTGTGTGCACGTATTTACCAGTGGAGGCCCCTATAGCTCCTATGAGGACCGAGGGGATGGCCATGACCAAGCAGCCGAAGGCGGCGATGAAGGAAAGGACCTGAGCGTAGGTAGCTGAAGAGGCAGAAAGAACCCGTTGAAAATAGACCTGCCAGGGAATCCCCCCCAACATCTAGAAACAGAAACACCATCGTAAATACAGACACCAAACCAATCCAAAACAGTCATCTAGACCCCCACCAACACACAGTACACACACGGTACGCCTTACAACAAATGTGACAAATCTCCTCCGAAACAATACTTTGAGGTTTAATAGATAGTAATGATGATGACATGTATTTGCCTTTAGAGGAAGCCTGTATCTAAACGAACAAAACAAAACAAAAATCCATGACACCCTGTGTCTACGTAACACCTGCAATACTTTATTTAAGAACCCTGCTGGCTTGACAGTTTAAGTGGATTCAAAATGTGTGTATGCAGTTAACGGTGAAACTTCTTACCAGCAAACAGAAGTTGTCGGCCCAGAGCCATTTGTCCTCAGGCTCAATCTTCCCCAACCAGGGTGACTGGTAGATCGCTTCCTTGGCTGAAACACTGATGTCTGTCACAGCAGGATTGGACAGGGCAAAGGGCACGCTGATCCACTGGTGGGGAGGAGGGCACCAGAATGCAAATATCATTACGGTTTCGGCAAATATAAACATTTTTAAACATGCTCTCTATCAGTTTTGTCGGCTCTGACATTGGATAGTCCTACTTCAGATGTAGCACGATTAGAACATTTGATCAGTTGATGATCAGTTGTGTTGACAGAGATCTTAGTTTAAGCATGAAAAGCATCAAGTATTGGCCAATGTCAGCTTCACTGAAATAAAGGTCACTTTACATGTAACTCTCTGGCCTTCTGTCTACATTGATAAAATTTAATTATAATAGAATCCCTCCTTTGAAGTCATTCCTTGTCCCTGGCCAGGTACAGATGTTGATCTCACAGTGAAACTCACCAGGCCCAAAAAGATACAGAAGAGCTGGACCACATCTGTGTATGCGACAGAGTAGAGTCCTCCAACAAGTGTGTAGAAGATAGCTATCAGAGCTGAGATCACCACAGACATATTTATGTTTATGTCCACGATCACGCTCAGAGTGGCACCTGCGGGGGCGACACATTCAGCACAGCAGATACACTCGTTGAATCCACAGTGAACTCGCGGTGGCGCAGGTAATGAGTTGAGACATTCATCCAAAGATCTACCTACCCAGGGCAGATAAAATGGCCGCAGACCAAAAGATTTCTCCCATCAGCGCAGGGATGAAGAGCAGGCCCCCCATCCTCTTTCCATAAAGCTGCTGGAATGGATCCAGCATGGTGACGTATCCACGCGAGCGCATGGGTTTGGCAAAGAAAAGGCCTCCTGAATGATGTCAGACATATAGAGGTTAAGCACAATTAAATATTTTTAGGTTTTTTGTTTTTTTTTTACAAAATCTATATGATAAGCATTTTTTTCATTTCTGATTTGAGCACTGTAGCATTCCTGTAGGACTTTACAGTCAGATCACTTTATCAGATATTTTCTTAAAGGACTATATCACTTTTTTACTTCACTGATATGCAATTTTTAAAACATGCACAACTACCAGTATGGCTCTTTAGAAGTAGCTCAGTAGCTTATGTTCAGCTTTTCACACGCTGCCTTAGAGATACTTAAGGACACGGTTTCTTACCCACTACCAGGCTGAGAGCATAACCAAACGGTGCCTGTGCCCAGGCCAGGCCGTAGTCTGGCAAGTAGACATACTCCGCTGTCCCGTTAATGTAGCCCCCACCCACCCAAGTGGCTGTAAACCAGAAAAAAAACCACAAGTTGGCACAAAAAAAAATGTACATTTATGAGAGACTTGTATTTGAATTGCTCTTAAAATGCAAGGGATGTAATGTTGGGTTGTGGTAGTACGTGATGGACTGTTTATGGTCCCTGTGTTGTCCGTGCGTAAAAGACAGACTTGGTGAAATGTATTGTCTCATATGAAATCCAAATGTGACAGAGTGCGCACACAAGCCACCAACAAACAAAACCAACAACCCACCGGTCATTGTGAATCCACCCACGAACAGTCCGATGTCCCTTCCCCCGACCATGATACTCTCGCTCCGCTCCCCGCCCTCGCCGACCCCGGAGCTCTTGTTCTTCCACGCGGCCCAGATCCCCACGAACAGGATCAGGACGTAGAAGATCACGATGGCCACGAGACCCTCGGCGTGGATGGCCATCGTCCCTCCGTCCGCTTCCCCCCGCGCCGAGATCAAGTGCTGTTACGCGCGGAGGACTGGGATGTCATGGAGAGAGCTCTGGAGGAAATAAGCGAAGAGAGATATTTCCATGGATTTTTATGATGTTTGATCCAAGATCACATTTCTGTTTGCCTCACTCGTGACCTGTATCAAGTCTATTAACAGGCACG